>NC_051326.1:11130806-11430806 GCF_015220235.1 Choloepus didactylus
CAGAGATAGAAATTCTTCTTTCTGACTGCAGAAATCCTCAGTTATCCTTCAAAGGCCTCCAACTGATTGGATGAGGAGATTCCTCTTACTGCTGAAGGCAACCTCCTTTGTTGATTATAGATGTAATCAGCCATTAATGTAATCAACTGACTCATCATTTAAATCCATGAAATACCCTCACAGTAACAATCAGGCCAATGCTTGCTTGACCAAACAACTGAATACCATAACCTTGTGAAGTAGACACATGAAAGTAACCACTACAGTCCACCCTTTGTCAAGTTGGAATCCATACACATCTTCTTAAACCACACTTAATCTCTAAGCAAAGACAACAGTAGTCATACTTTCAGCTAATGTAATTCAACAATCAGAAATGCACTAACCCTTTCCCCAGAAGAGGATGCAAGTCCTTGGGTAATAATCACTCTTTTTTTTTAATTTTTTAATTTTATTTTGAAATAAATTCAAACGTATAGGAACAGTTGCAAAAATAATACAAACCCCATAGACAGAACTCCAGCATACCCAAACCCCCTCCACCGATACCTCGATCTACCGACTTTAATATTTTGTCACTTTACAATTTCTTTCCTTCCTTCCCTCCCTATCATCCATCATCTATTGCTCTGTCTTCTGAACATATGACAGCAAGTTGCACACATCCTTGAACAAATATAATTCACATATACATTTCCTATGAACAAGAATAGTCATTTATGTAATCACACTAAGTGTAGTTAAGAAGTTCAAGAAATTTAACATTGATATAAAACTTACATTCTATATTTCATTTTTTTCTTATGTCCCAACTGTGTCCTTTTGAGCCTTTTCTCCTCTATTCTTAGATCTTATTCAGGATCACCTATGGCATTTAATTGTCATTATCTACTTAGACTGTCTTTTTTTTCAATTGTGGAAACATACATACAGCATAAATCTTCCCATTCCAACTCCTCCCAAGCATTCTATTTAGTGGGATTAATCACATAAACAATGTTTCAATGCCATCACCTTCCCACCATCCATTACTAGAAATTTCCCTTCACCCCAAACAGAAACCCTACACTCATTTCTTATTAACTCCCAATTGCCCCTTCCCCCACTTCTTGTAACTCATACTCTACTTCTCATCTCTATGATCATATTCTCTGATACCTTCTTTGTGTTTACCGTGGGGCTTAAATTTAACATCTTAAGTCTACAACAATCTTGTTTTCTTTGATACTTCAATAGGACACATGAACGATGTTTCTATACTCCTCCATTCCCCCACCTTTATGTATTCTTTTCAAAAATTACATATTTTACATTGAGTCCAAAACCACTGATTTATTATTACACCCTATGCATTTCAGATCCTGTAGGAAGCAAATAGTGGAGCGACAAATCAAAAATACAGTAGTATTGGTATTTATATTTACCACGTGATCTTTACTGGAAATCTTTATTTCTTCATGTGGTTTCAGTCAATTGTTTAGTGTCCCTTCCTTTCAGCCTGAACCATTCCCTTTAGCATTTCTTATAGGAGTGATCTAGTGATGAAGTCCCTCAGCTTTTGATTATCCAGGAATGTTTTCATCTTCCCCTCATTTTTAACCTCCAGTTGTTTTTGAACTTTTCAAGTCTCTGATGGCTACCGACTTCTATTTGTATTCCACCGTGGTCAGAGAACATGCCTTGAACAATCTCAATTTTTTTAAAATTTATTGAGGCTTGTTTTATGTCCCAGCCCATGGTCCATTCTGGAGAAAGATCCATGATTACCAGAGAAGAATGTGTATCCTGGTGATCTGCAATGCAATGTTCTATAGATGTCTGTTAAATTTCTCTTTATCTCTCTCTCCTTTCTTTATTTCTCTGTCAGTAGGCCTCCCTTTAGTATCTGAAGTAGGGCAGGTCTTTTATTAGCAAAATCTCTCAGGATTTGTTTGTCTGTGAAAAATTTAAGCTCTCTCTCAAATTTGAAGGAGAGTTTTCCTGGATAAAGTATTCCTGGTTGGAAATTTTTCTTTCTCAGAATTTTAAATATGTCATGCCACTGCCTTCTCGCCTCCATGGTGGCCGCTGAGTAGTCACTACTTAGTCTTATGCTGTTTCCTTTGTATGTGGTGAATTGCTTTTCTCTTGCTGCTTTCAGAACTTGCTCCTTCTCTTCAGTATTTGACAGTCTGATCAGAATATGTCTTGGAGTGGGTTTATCTGGATTTATTCTGTTTGGAGTTCGCTGGGCATTTATGCTTTGTGTATTTATATTGTGTAGAAGGTTTGGGAAGTTTTCCCCAACAATTTCTTTGAATATTCTTTCTAGACCTTTGCCCTTCTCTTCCCTTTCTGGGACACAAATGAGTCTTAAATTTGGATGTTTTATTTTATCTATCATATCCCTGAGATCCATTTCAATTTTTTCAATTTTTTTCCCCATTCTTTCTTTTGTTCTTTCATTTTCCGTTCTGTGGTTCTTGAGGTCACTGAGTCATTGTTCAGCTTCCTCTAGTCTTGTACTATGAGTATCCAGAATCTTTTTAATTTGGTCAAGTTTCTTTTATTTCCACAAGATCATCTATTTTTTTATTTACTCTTGCAATTTCTTCTTTATGCTCTTCTAGGGTCTTCATGTCCTTTATATCCTGTGCCATGCTCTTCTTCATGTCCTTTATATCCTGTGCCATGCTCTCATTGTTTGTATTTAGTTCTTTGATTAATTGCTCCAAGTACTGTGTCTCCTCTGATCTTTTGATTTCGGTGTTTGGGTTTGGGTTATCCATATCGTATGTTTTTTTCATATGCTTTAAAATTTTCCGTTGTTTTTGACCTCTTAGCATTTGATTAACTTGATAGGGTTCTTTTAAGATATGTAGACTGATTCAAACACCAGTCTCTAATTTGTCAGATCCACAGCTTGGTGGCATACACTTTCTCTAACTAACCAGCAGATGGCATCCTTGAGTCACCTATTCCCCTCAAGTCAGTTCTCCCCAACTTTATCTTTGTGGTGTGAGGGGTCTGGTTCTCATGGAGTCCAACTGGTGCATCAAGTTTAGGTGTGTTGTTGGTGCTGTCTGCCCTGAATGTGGGGCATGTCTGAGCAGTTAGGGAGGCAGGGCAGCTTTAATAATCAAACCTCCCAGGTGTTCCGGAAATTTAAGGTTGTTGCAAGAGTCTAAACCTTCATTTCAGTCTCATCACAGATTGTCTCTGCCACTGACCCACAAGTCCTTGGTATTGGTGTAGGGTCCCTGGGATTTCCGAGTGGGTCCCTCTTCCCAGCAGTGCCCTTCTAGGTCCTCTGCTGAGGGAAGGTTGTGCTATGTCACCAGTGCATGCCATCCCTCAAGGGAAGCCCTGGGCCACTGGGCCGTGCAGGGGCATTCCCAGCCTGTTATAAAGATGGCTGAATGGGGAGTGTTAATTTCCTCCTTTTTGCACAGCTCCACCTTCCCAGCTCTGGGACAATTAGCTGTGGGTGCACGAAAGGCTATTGTCCACTCCCGATATTGTGGCATATGCACAGTATTGCCGGAAACACTTCCCATCACACTGAGTCCCTTGGCGTGGCTCTGGGCTGTGGCTCCAGAGCCAGGCAGGAGTGTTCCCAGCCTGCCAGGAAGATGGCTGCAAGGGGCATGGGTTTTTTCCCCTTTTGACTGACCTCTGCCCTCCTTGCTCTGAGACAATTAGCAGTGGGTGCACGAAAGGCTGTCTTCCACACCAGATATTGAGGAGTTCGCACAGTCCTTTCCTGCTGCGCTTCACTGTGTGGTTCTCGCTGCTGCCGCTTTTGGGTTTTTTTAAAAAAGAACTAGTCCACCTCCAAATGCCAACCCACGGTTTCCCCACACCACAGTATGGCTGCCGTACATTCAGCCATCTCACTCACTTGTTTCCAAACGCAGACTCCCCATTTCACCAAGTGCACGGTCCCTGTGGATTTAGCAGAACTTGCCCAGCTGGTGTTTTTTTGCCCTGTCTCCCCTAGTCACCATCTTAGATTCTCCAATATCCACTCTTAAATTTGATATCCTGTAACTTAAATACTATGACATAAAGTTAATATAAGTTATGTTATATGACAAGGGAATGAGAGAGAGAAGAAAACAAAGATATTTGCTTTATGTATATATACAAATTTATTCATAAAGAAACATGAAAGAGATACTTGCAACTGTTATAGTCCTCATTTCTGCAACTGGCCATGAGGTCATAGCTAGTATCTACAACTACCTTCTTCCACTACCCAGTCCATATTTCCTCTACCTGTGGCAAGCATCTCACCTGGTCATGGTTCATTGACTGGTAGAGTGACCCAAACCTTCATTCCCAAAGAGTCTGGGCCATTATTAGTTCTGCCTGTTTCAGGTGGCAGCAATTTTTCATTGGCTTTAATCACAGGGTATGGTAGTACTCAGAGACATCCTATTTTCCAGACAATCTCTTCTTTATCTCCATTGTATTGTACCAGTCCTATTTCCCCTTGATAATTGAATCAATCACTCCAGCCAGTAGAGTTATTCCCTTATTTGCATGTTGATTCAGAGACATGAGTTGCCCAAAGTGGTCAGAGGCAGTCTTAGCTTCCAGTTGAACAGAATCATTGTTGTATCACTTGGTGGAAGTATTCTTCTTTTGGAACTAAGACCTCTAGACCAGCAGAGCATAAAGTCATGGGGACTGAAAGTAAAATTTTTCTAGTGGAGCTTTAGGGGTAATAGTGAGTGGTGCCACTCTCACTTCCAATCCTTCACTCCTGGACCCATGAACCCTGGCTATGGAAGAAACAGTACCATATAATGGATGCCAATTTAGAACATATAGAGGTTCCTGGAGAACATTGTCCCAGCCTTAAAAGGTACTGCCACCCAGCTGGCACCATAACTGAGTCTTCAAAAGGCCATTCCACCACTCTATCATTCCAGCTGCTTCTGGATGATGGGGAACATGATAAGACAGTTAATTCCATGAGCACATGTCCATTCACATGCTTCATTTGCTGTGAAGTGGGTTCCTTGATCAGCAACAATACTGTATTGAATACCATGATGGTGAATAAGGCATTCCATAAGTCCATGATGGCAGTTTTGGCATAAGCATTGAGGGGAGGAAAGGCAAATCCATATCCAGAGCATGTTTCTACTGTTTTTATTCCAATACAAACATAATTCTGCTCCTTTCATGATGAGAGTGGTCCAATGTAAGCACCCTGCCAACAGGTAGCAGACTGATCACCTTGGAGAGTGGTGCCATGTTGGGGACAGAGTGTTGGTCTCAGTTGCTGGCAGACAGGTCAGCCTTTGTGAGTGGAAGTCCATGTTGCTGAGCCCATGCATATCCTCCCTCTCAATCATTACGGTCACTTTGTTATGAGCCCATTGGAAAAATGACCAGAAGGGCTGGGGAAAGAGGCTGATTGGTATCCACAGAACAGGTCATCTCATCCACTTGATCATTAAAATCCTTCACTGCTGAAGTCACCCTCTAGTGAATATTCACATGGGACACAAATATCTTCATGTTTTTCACTAATTCAGGAAGGTCTCTCAACATACAGTTCTGATTTGCTAAAGCTACCAGAATGTAAAATACCAGAAATGGACTGGCTTTTACAATGGGGTTTATTAGTTTCCAAATTTACAGTTCTAAGACCATAAAAATATCCCAATTAAGGCATCAAGAAATAGGTACCTTCTCTGAGGAAAGGCCAATGGCATCTGGGGTTCCTCTGTCACATGGGAAGGCACATTGCCAGAGTCTGCTAGGCCTGTTCCGAGGTTAGCTTCTGGTTTCCATTGCTTTCTCTAAAATGTCTCTGGGCTTCTGTCTTAGCTTCTCTCTGTCAGCTCCTGTGCATCCTTGCTTGTTTCTCCCATCCTTGCTTGTTTCCCTCTTAGTGTCTGAGGGTCTCTCTTAGCTTCTCTTGGGCAAACTCTGGATTTCATCTCTTAGCTTCTCTCCTAGTTCTGGTTTCAATGGCTGTCTCAAAAAAATGTCTCTGGGCATTTTCTCCTTAAGCTTGACTCTCTTAAGGACTCCAGAAAACTAATTAAGACCCACCTTGAATGGGCATGGTCACATCTCTATGGAAATAATCTAATCAAAGGGTTCCACCCACAACTGGGAGGGTCACATCTCTATGGAAACAACCTAATCAAAACATCCCACCCACAATAGGTCTGCCCCCACAAGAGTGGATTAAAAGAACATAGCCTTTTATGGGGTATATAATAGATTCAAGCCAGCACACATAACTCTCCCCAGAACTCTTTGTTACCAATTGTCTAATCACATTCTTTTCAAGTCCCTGACCACCCAGCCAAACCACTGGCCACAGCCCATGAAACATAACTCTGGTCATTTCTCCTTCCAAGCAACATGAACAACCACGTATACTGCTTAACGTTCTGGTCCCTGGGAGGATTTCCCATCACCACTGATTTTCAGGGATGTGCCAGAAAGGAGCTGTAGTGCTGCAACACTCCACTTTTGGCTGGTATCTGTATATCATTCAGAACTGACTGTAAACCAGGAACAAGTTTCTCTTCCTTAGTCAACTGATCATAGAGAACTCCTCAAAAAGCCATAGCTGTGGGCTGGGAAAGAGAAGGCAATGTGGCAGCAATGGGGGCCATGGCATATGGGCCACTTCCCCATGTACCTTACTTGTGCCTTCAGGGTCCGCTTGAGTGCAATCTCATATATACTACTTCCATTTGATGATGGAGTGCCCCTGTGTAAGCCCAACTATATGGCTTGGTAAGTCAGACAACGCCCAGTTCATGATAGGAACTCAGGTCTCATGGTAACTTGGAAACACATGGTTAACCATTGTCTCTGCTAAGGCCCAGTAGCAGGTCAAAAGCTCTTTCTCAGGAGGAGAGTAGTTACCTGCAGAAGATTGGGAGGCTTTCTCCAAAATCCTAAGGGTCTACCCTGTTGTTTTCCTATAAGGACTTGCTAAAGGCTCCAAATAGCACCCATATTTGCTACTGACACAGCACCACTGGGGCTGCTGGATCATATGGCTCAAGTGGCTGAGCAGCTTGCACTCCAGGCTGGACCTGTCACAGAACCTCCTCTTGTTCTGGTCCCCACTCAAATCTAGCAGCTTTTGGGGTCACTTGGTAAATAGGCTGGAGCAGCACACCCAAATGAGGAATATGTTACCCCCAACATCCAAAGAGGCCAGTTAGGCATTGTGTCTCTTCTTTTCACTATAGGAGGGTGAGATGCAACAGTTCACCCTTCCCCTTGGAAGGGATATCTCGACATGCCCCACACCACTGGACACCTAGAAATTTCCCTGAGGTAGAAGGACCCTGAATTTTTGTTGGATTTATCTCCCACCCTCTGACAGGCAAATGCCTTACCAAGAGTCTAGAATAGCTGCTACTTCTTGCTCACCAGGTCCAATCAGTATAATGTTATCAATATATTGGAGCAGTGTGATATCTTGTGGATGGGAAACATGATCAAGGTCTTTATGGACTAGATTATGACATAGGGTGGGAGAATCAGAATACTATTGAGGTAGGGCAGTGAAGGTCTTGTATTACTAGCCTATTACCATAATAATAGTTATCAAGAAAAAAGCATTTGCCAGATCAATGTCTACATACCACATACCAGGGGATATATTGATTTGCTCAAGCAATGATACCACATCTATAACAGCAGCTGCCACTGGAGTCAACACCTGGTTAATTTTACAATAATCCACTGTCATCCTCCAAGATCCATCTGTATTCTGCCCATAACAAATGGGAGAGTTTAATGGGGATGTGGTGGGAATCATCACCCTTGCATTCTTCAAGTCCTTGATGGTGGCATTAATCTCTGCAATCCCTCCAGGAATGCAGTATTGCTTTGATTTACTTATTTTGCTAGTTAGAGGCATTTCTAGTGGTTTCCACTTGGCCTTTCCTACCACAATAGCCCTCACTCCATAGGTCAGAGAACCAATGAGGGGATTCTGCCAGCTGCTGAGTATGTCTATGCCAGTTATGCATTCCTGAACTGGGAAAATAATCACAGAATGGGTTCAAAGACACACTGGACACACTACAAGTCAGACCTGAGCTAAACCTCAATTGACCACTTGATCTCCATAAGCCTCTACTCTGACTATTCAACCAGAGTAATATTTTTGGTCTCCTGGAATTAATGTCAGTGCAGAGCCAGTGTCTAAAGATCCCTGAAATACCACATCATTTCCTTTCCACAAATGCACAGTCACCCCGGTAAAAAGCCATAGGTCCCATAGGAATGGGAAGATTAACACATAAATTTTTGGCAGTGTAGCAGGGGCCTAACCCAAGGGGTTCTGGATCTGTAAACTCTCATATCTGGTAATTAATTAAAGGGTTGTGACTATCTACTTTTGTGATTGAAGTTAGACTTTTGTTCACTTAACCTAGAAATCTGCTTATGCAGATTAAGTAAGAATTTCACTTTAGGGACCACATGATCAACTAGCTAACACCATAAGTCTCTGCAAAACAGACTATTCTAATTACTGCATTGTCTCTGCTGTCCATTACAGTAGCCATGTCTACTTTGTCTTTGGCACTTAACTGCTTGCCCCTTGGCTCCTTCCAACCTAGGATTAACATCCCCATTGTGTTTAAGAATCCAAGTTCAGTGGCAGCAGATCCCACAGAAGTATCTGGATCTATGGAAAAGAGCAACCAAAAAGCCTTTCAGGGATGATGGAGCTCTCTCACAAATTTACTCCTCACAGTCCTGGTGAAATATATGCTCTCTGGACATTCCTCGGGTGGGTGAGCAGGTCTTATATGATAAATCCACTGTAACATTTAAATCTCTAAGCCTTTGGATTCCCTCATCTACATTATACCAGGCCAGTTCTGACTTCAGGTAACACAGGCCACTTGGATCCATGCTTCAGCCAACTAACCAAACAAATTGTTAGAGTCCTGTCTAATCCCTTGAGCTACAGCAATGAATTCAGAATCTCTGCTTAGTAGGCTCATATCAATAAATTCAGCCTGATCCAACCTTATGTTCCTTCCATCATTATCCAATGCCCTTAATACCTATTTTCACATGTATTACCCTAATTTCTGTTTAAATAAATGGGAAAAAACATGCAGTTCTTTTGGAGTGTAGCACACCTCCTCATGGGTCACACTTTGTACCTTATTTCTTGGGACTTCAGAATAGTTATAGATCTGGGAGAAAAGAAGAGTGATAAGGTTGTGTCTTGAAAGCCAACTACCTCAAGGCATTTCTTTAGGGTTACATCTGGTCAAACAGGGTTAATCTCTTCAGATGAAGGTGCAAAGGCTCTTTTCTCAGGGGAGGCAATTACAGGTTTATCAAGCACAGCAGGGTTAATCTCCTTAGTGGGAGGTGGGATAGCTGACAGCAGTAGGGTGACTTATTCCTCAGGGGCGGGCCATTACAGTTTTATCTGGCAAGGAAGCTCAGCAGAATATAGGGTTTCAATGTCCCTACCATCTTCATTATCAGCCCATATGCCCCCATCCCTTCCCAATCAATGCCCTCACTTTAACAGCAGACATCCTGCAGTTTGGAATTCAAGTTGCATTGTAAATCAGCCACTCATTCAATGAGACTGAGTCTGGTTTACAGAAATATCAAGTCTGTGGCTACAAGAAGTAAGGATTTCTTTCAGAGCACACACAGAGACATCTACATCCTTCATGCAGCATTTGAGCTGAGAATTTGAAGAGCTAAGCTCATCTTTTCCTTTAACAAATTCATCCAGCATATTTAGGACAACCAGTCAACATCGTTATTCTTTTTAATTTCACAAAACTTTAAGGTATCAAATACACTATCACTCAGTGTCTTGCCTCTTATAAGTATTTGAGTAGTTGTATCCAGAGATGATATTTTGTGTATCTCTACTGACAATTCACAGCATGGACTGTCAATGTTTTCCTGATCATTGCAAACAGAGTCATTAGTGCCTTTTAACCTAATCATATCAGACAACCAATACTAAAACCCCAGAACCAACTCATCCTTATGATTCCTTTTCTCAAGAACAACTCCAGGTACCAAAATCCAAAACCTGTATTAGTCACGGTTCTCCGGGGGGGGGAGGAATATATATATGTAAATATTATTAAGAGATTTATCATACAAATTGGTTCATGTGACTGTTCGGGATTAGTAAATTCAAATTTCATAGGGTAAGCCATTGAGTTGGTAACTCCATGGTGACACTGAATTTCCCAGGAAAATCCATAATTTGGGAATGCTGATGAAGGTGGTGATGAATTCCTTAAGAGAGGCTGGATTGATGAAGGAGAGATAGAAATTCTTCTTTCTGACTGCTAAAATATTCAGTTCTCCCTTAAAGGTCTCCAGCTAATTATGTGAGGAGTTTCTCCCAATGCTGAAGGTAATTTCCTTTGTTGATTGTGGATGTAATCAGCCATAGATGGCAATCAACTGACTAAGGACTTAAATCTATGAGATACCCTCACAGTAACAATCAGGCCAATGCTTGCTTGACCAAACAAGTAGATGACTTAACCAAGCCCTGTGATACATGAAATTAACCATCACATTCCCCAAGAATACTATCAGCTCCTAGGGAGCCTCCATTCCCCATCTACCCACCTCCGGGTACAGAGCATGGTCAGGTACAGAGATGAGAGTACATTAAGTGCCCAGTGAGGTCCTGTGCATGTCTTCATACTTCCTTAGTTAAGTTCAGACAATCCTAGAATACAGAAAGCTCCCAATGATCCCTTCAGCCCCAGTGGTACTCTAACCCCCACACTCACCCAGCCTTGCCTGCTGGGTAGAAAGGAGGAGGAAGAGGGGACAGGTAAGATTGGTTAATTCCAGTTATGCTATGCCTTCTGTCCCAGAGACATTGCTGGAAATATTTTGGGATCACTCAACTGAACACCTAAGGGCATGAGACACAATCTCTGTGTTTGAAAAAGAGATGAATGACATCAAAAGACACCCCTATCTCCACATAACCTGTGCCTCAGCCAGGAGACTCAGAAGTGAAGTCTGTCGGCATTCGCAGAGGCAGGGCATGAGGATGCGCTTGTGCAGAATGTGGAGCAGTGAGGTGAGCAGTGAGCCGAGCCAGGAAGCCATCTCCATCCTTCCAGGCAAAGTCCAGCACTCCTCCCTTCATCTTCTTACCGTTCTTGATCCTTCTACTTGTTTTCCTATCTGCTTCCTAGATACAAGCTCTGTGAGGCCAGGAACCTGAATTGTTCACCTTTGTATTCTCCACAGTGCCTAAGAAAGGGCCTGACACATTGTAGAAATTCTGTGAATTATTATTTAATAAATGAATCAATGAACTCCTTTTAAGAAATTTTACTATGAAATAGTTGGGGAAATCATAAATAGGTTTCAATTCCTTTTGATGGATCAATATATCGGGAAGAAAATATTTTTAAAATACTGAGTCAAACACTACTAAATACTATTATGTGAACTTTCTAAATATATTTCACATATCCAAGAGCAGCAGACAGAGCAGAGGGGAGGAGCAGGTACAATCTGAAGGCCATTACATGACTGCAGGTATTTTAAATTGCATCTGCTATTTGGGTCAGTGTCTTCCAGGAAGGACTGAGGATCCATTAATAACACTTGGATGTTAGGGAAAAATCTTTTTAAAGGAAAATGTTGTGCTTTGTGAACATACTGTGTCCTCAGAGAAAATAAAGCCAGGGAAAGAAAAACTGCAGCGGCTCCCATTCAGGGAGAATTGGGTTGAGGCCAGGAAATCAAAATGAGAATGAATCTAGAACTGGTATTGTAACTAATTACCAGGAAGATTCTTGATACACATTTTTTTAAAGGAGAGAGGGAGGAGGAAGGCATGCAGCTGTCACTAAAATTACACCAGCCAATGAGCAATAGGATTGGAATGTTCTTTTCTTTAACCTACAGAATAAAATAAGTTGCTAAGAATAAAATGTTACTAAGAGAGATAGACCACTGTCATACTTGACTTGTAAATCCAATGACTTTTTAAGTAATAATGACAAACATAAACAATAAAGCATGCAATGCTCTCAAAGATTATGGGATCTAATTTGGCTTCCATAACAACTTTGCTAGTGTGACTATCCATGTCCCTTTCTTTTTTTTTTTTTTTTTTTTTTTTGAGCAAAGGTTTTTTATTTGAAAGCCTCTTTAAAAAATTAAAGCAACGTAATCATGACATTTCAAATAAAAACAAGGGTTGATAAATTTTGAAATATGAAATGCCTGGAAATACAAGTTTCTATTATATTCTCAAGATATTCAGCAATAAAACCTTAGCATGTTATGGACAGCAGGTTTCCCATAAATACATATTGAATATGAGATTAGCTTCAGAATTTATTGAAGGAATATTAAAATAAAAGTTAGGAAAGCCATGGTTTTCTCTAGGCGTAAGTACATTATTTATAAAATTAGTGAGATAGAATCTAAACTCTACAGTTTAGTATTTAAACTCTATTGTTTAGACATGACTTTGAATTCCTCTGTGGGTTTAAAAGGTAAGCCACAGTTGTAAGCAGTGGCAATATTTGGCAATTTTATTTTATTTTTTTTTTTTTAATCATCATTTTATTGAGATATATTCACATACCACGCAGTCATACAAAACAAATTGTACTTTCGATTGTTTACAGTACCATTACATAGTTGTACATTCATCACCTAAATCAATCCCTGACACCTTCATTAGCACACACACAAAAATAACAAGAATAATAATTACAGTGAAAAAGAGCAATTGAAGTAAAAAAGAACACTAGGTACCTTTGTCTGTTTGTTTGCTTCCCCTACTTTTCTACACATCCATCCATAAACTAGACAAAGTGGAGTTTGGTCCTTATGGCATTCCCAATCCCACTGTCACCCCTCATAAGCTACATTTTTATACAACTGTCTTCGAGATTCATGGGTTCTGGGTTGTAGTTTAATAGTTTCAGGTATCCACCACCAGCTACCCCAATTCTTTAGAACCTAAAAAAGGCTGTCTAAAGTGTGCGTAAGAGTGCCCACCAGAGTGAACTCCCGGCTCGTTTTGGAATCTCTCTGCCACTGAAGCTTATTCCATTTCCCTTCACATCCCCCCCTTGGTCAAGAAGATGCTCTCCATCCCACGACGCCGGGCCTACATTCCTCCCCGGGAGTCATATTCCACGTTGCCAGGGAGATTCACTTCCCTGGGTGTCTGATCCCACGTAGGGGGGAGGGCAGTGATTTCACCTTTCAAGTTGGCTTAACCAGAGAGAGAGGGCCACACCCGAGCAACAAAGAAGCACCCAGGAGGAGACTCCCAGGCACAAATACAGGGAGGCCTAGCCTCTCCCCCGCAGCAACCGCCCCCCCAAGGGTAAAACCTATGGTAGAGGGCTCAACCCATCAAACCACCAGTCCCCCATGTCTGTGGTCATGTTAGCAACCATGGAGGTGGGGTAGGCGAATACCCCTGCATTCTCCACAGGCTCCTCAAGGGGGCACTACATCTTTTTTTTTTTTTTTCTTCCTTGTTTGTCTTTTTTCTTTTTTTTTTTTTTTTAACTTTCCCTTCTTTTTTCAAATCAACTGTATGAAAAAAAAAGTTAAAAAGAAAACAAACATACAATAAAAGAACATTTCAAAGAGACCATAGCAAGGGAGTAAGAAAAAGACAACTAACCTAAGATAACTGCTTAACTTCCAACATGTTCCTACTTTACCCCAAGAAAGTTACATAATATAGCAACATTTCAGTGAACTTGTTCCTACTACATCCATCAGAAATTAACAGACCATAGTCATTTCTGGGCATCCCCAGAACGTTAAATAGCTTATCTGTTCTTCTTGGATTATTGTTCCCCCTTCCTTAATTGCTCTCTACTGCTAGTTACCCTACATTCTACATTATAAACCATTTGTTTTACATTTTTCAAAGTTCACATTAGTGGTAGCATATAATATTTCTCTTTTTGTGCCTGGCTTATTTCGCTCAGCATTATGTCTTCAAGGTTCATCCATGTTGTCATATGTTTCACCAGATCGTTCCTTCTTACTGCCGCGTAGTATTCCATCGTGTGTATATACCACATTTTATTTATCCACTCATCTGTTGAAGGACATTTGGGTTGTTTCCATCTCTTGGCAATTGTGAATAATGCTGCTATGAACATTGGCGTGCAGATATCTGTTCGTGTCACTGCTTTCCGATCTTCCGGGTATATACCGAGAAGTGCAATCGCTGGATCGAATGGTAGCTCTATATCTAGTTTTCTAAGGAACTGCCAGACTGACTTCCAGAGTGGCTGAACCATTATACAGTCCCACCAACAATGAATAAGAGTTCCAATTTCTCCACATCCCCTCCAGCATTTGTAGTTTCCTGTTTGTTTAATGGCAGCCATTCTAACCGGTGTTAGATGGTATCTCATTGTGGTCTTAATTTGCATCTCTCTAATAGCTAGTGAAGCTGAACATTTTTTCATGTGTTTCTTGGCCATTTGTATTTCCTCTTCAGAGAACTGTCTTTTCATATCTTTTGCCCATTTTATAATTGGGCTGTCTGTACTATTGTCATTGAGTTGTAGGATTTCTTTGTATATGCAAGATATCAGTCTTTTGTCAGATACATGGTTTCCAAAAATTTTTTCCCATTGAGTTGGCTGCCTCTTTACCTTTTTGAGAAATTCCTTTGAGGTGCAGAAACTTCTAAGCTTGAGGAGTTCCCGTTTATCTATTTTCTCTTTTGTTGCTTGTGCTTTGGGTGTAAAGTCTAGGAAGTGGCCTCCTAATACAAGGTCTTGAAGATGTTTTCCTACATTATCTTCTAGGAGTTTTATGGTACTTTCTTTTATATTGAGATCTTTGGTCCATTTTGAGTTAATTTTTGTGTAGGGGGTGAGGTAGGGGTCCTCTTTCATTCTTTTGGATATGGATATCCAACTCTCCCAGCCCCATTTGTTGAAAAGACCATTATGGCTCAGTTTGGTGACTTTGGGGGCCTTATCAAAGATCAGTTGGCCATAGATCTGAGGGTCTATCTCTGAATTCTCAATTCGATTCCATTGATCTATATGTCTATCTTTGTGCCAGTACCATGCTGTTTTGGCAACTGCGGCTTTATAATAAGCTTCAAAGTCAGGGAGTGTAAGTCCTCCCACTTCGTTTTTCTTTTTTAGAGTGTCTTTAGCAATTCGAGGCATCTTCCCTTTCCAAATAAATTTGATAACTAGCTTTTCCAAGTCTGCAAAGTAGGTTGTTGGAATTTTGATTGGGATTGCATTGAATCTGTAGATGAGTTTGGGTAGAATTGACATCTTAATGACATTTAGCCTTCCTATCCATGAACATGGAATATTTTTCCATCTTTTAAGGTCCCCTTCTATTTCTTTTAGTAGAGTTATGTAGTTTTCTTTGTATAGGTCTTTTACATCTTTGGTTAAGTTTATTCCTAGGTACTTGATTTTTTTAGTTGCTATTGAAAATGGTATCTTTTTCTTGAGTGTCTCTTCAGTTTGTTCATTTCTAGCATATAGAAACATTACTGACTTATGTGCATTAATCTTGTATCCTGCTACTTTGCTAAATTTGTTTATTAGCTCTAGTAGGTGTATCGTTGATTTCTCAGGGTTTTCTAGATATAAGATCATATCATCTGCAAACAATGACAGTTTTACTTCTTCTTTTCCAATTTGGATGCCTTTTATTTCTTTGTCTTGCCGGATTGCCCTGGCTAGCACTTCCAGCACAATGTTGAATAACAGTGGTGACAGCGGGCATCCTTGTCTTGTTCCTGATCTTAGAGGGAAGGCTTTCAGTCTCTCACCATTGAGTACTATGCTGGCTGTGGGTTTTTCATATATGCTCTTTATCATGTTGAGGAAGTTTCCTTCAATTCCTACCTTTTGAAGTGTTTTTATCAAAAAGGGATGTTGGATTTTGTCAAATGCTTTTTCAGCATCTATTGAGATGATCAATTGATTTTTCCCTTTCGAGTTTTTAATGTGTTGTAATACATTGATTGTTTTTCTTATGTTGAACCATCCTTGCATGCCTGGAATGAACCCCACTTGGTCATGGTGTATGATTTTTTTAATGTGTCTTTGGATTCGATTTGCAAGTATTTTGTTGAGGATTTTTGCATCTATATTCATTAGGGAGATTGGCCGGTAGTTTTCCTTTTTTGTAGCATCTTTGCCTGGTTTTGGTATTAGATTGATGTTAGCTTCATAAAATGAGTTAGGTAGTGTTCCATTTTTTTCAATGTTTTGAAAGAGTTTGAGTAAGATTGGTGTCAGTTCTTTCTGGAAAGTTTGGTAGAATTCCCCTGTGAAGCCATCTGGCCCTGGGCATTTATTTGTGGGAAGATTTTTGATGACTGATTGGATCTCTTTGCTTGTGATGGGTTGGTTGAGGTCTTCTATTTCTTCTCTGGTCAGTCTAGGTTGTTCATATGTTTCCAGGAAATTGTCCATTTCTTCTACATTATCCAGTTTGTTGCCATACAGTTGTTCATAATATCCTCTTATAATTTTTTTAATTTCTTCAGGATCTGCAGTTATGTCACCTTTTTCATTCATTATTTTGTTTATATGGGTCTTCTCTCTTTTTGATTTTGTCAGTCTAGCTAGGGGCTTGTCAATCTTGTTGATCTTCTCAAAGAACCAACTTTTGGTGATATTTATCCTCTCTATTGTTTTTTTGTTCTCTATGTCATTTATTTCTGCTTTAATCCTTGTTATTTCTTTTCTTGTACTTGGTTTAGGATTGGTTTGCTGTTCATTTTCTAGCTTCTTCAGTTGATCCATTAGTTCTTTGATTTTGGCTCTTTCTTCCTTTTTAATATATGCGTTTAGTGCTATAAATTTCCCCCTTAGCACTGCTTTTGCTGCATCCCATAGGTTTTGGTATGTTGTGTTCTCATTTTCATTCGTCTCTATATATTTAGCAACTTCTCTTGCTATTTCTTCTTTAACCCACTGATTGTTTAGGAGTGTGTTGTTTAACCTCCAGGTATTTGTGAATTTTCTAAGTCTCTGATGGTTATTGACTTCTAATTGTATTCCATTGTGGTCAGAGAATGTGCTTTGAATAATTTCAATCTTTTTAAATTTATTGAGGCTTGTTTTATGTCCCAGCATATGATCTATTCTGGAGAAAGTTCTGTGAGCACTAGAAAAGTATGTGTATCCTGGTGATTTGGGATGTAATGTCCTGTAGATGTCTGTTAAATCTAATTCATTTATCAGATTGTTTAGGTTTTCAATTTCCTTATTGGTCTTCTGTCTGGTTGATCTATCTATAGGAGAGAGTGATGTGTTGAAGTCTCCCACAATTATTGTGGAAACATCAATTGCTTCCTTTAGTTTTGCCAATGTTTCTCTCATGTATTTTGTGGCACCTTGATTGGGTGCATAGACATTTACGATTGTTATTTCTTCTTGCTGAATTGCCCCTTTTATTAGTATGTAGTGGCCTTCTTTGTCTCTCACAACATCCCTGCATTTGAAGTCTATTTTATCTGAGATTAATATTGCTACACCTGCTTTCTTTTGGCTGTAGCTTGCATGAAATATTGTTTTCCATCCTTTCACTTTCAGTTTCTTTGTGTCCCTGTGTCTAAGATGAGTCTCTTGTATGCAACATATTGATGGTTCATTTTTTTTGATCCATTCTGCAAATCTATATCTTTTAATTGGGGAGTTTAATCCATTTACATTCAACGTTAAAACCATGAAGGCATTTCTTGAATCGGCCATCTTATCCTTTGGATTATGTTTGCCATATTTTTCCCTCTCTCTATTAATATCCTTTATTGTACCCATACCGAATCTCTTTAGTACTGAACCTTTCTCCAAGTCTCTCTGTCCTGTCTTTGTTTCTCTGTCTGTAGGGCTCCCTTTAGTATCTCCAGTAGGGCAGGTCTCTTGTTAGCAAATTCTCTCAGCATTTCTTTGTCTGTGAAAAATTTAAGCTCTCCCTCAAATTTGAAGGAGAGCTTTGCTGGATAAAGTATTCTTGGCTGGAAATTCCTCTCACTCAGAATTTTAAATATATCGTGCCACTGCCTTCTCGCCTCCATGGTGGCTGCTGAGTAGTCACTACTTAGTCTTATGCTGTTTCCTTTGTATGTGGTGAATTGCTTTTCTCTTGCTGCTTTCAGAACTTGCTCCTTCTCTTCTATGTTTGACAGTGTGATCAGTATATGTCTCGGAGTGGGTTTTTTTGGATTTATTCTATTTGGAGTTCGCTGAGCATTTATGATTTGTGTATTTATGTTGTTTAGAAGATTTGGGAAGTTTTCCCCAACAATTTCTTTGAATACTCTTCCTAGACCTTTACCCTTTTCTTCCCCTTCTGGGACACCAATGAGTCTTATATTCGGACGTTTCATATTATCTATCATATCCCTGAGGTCCATTTCGAGTTTTTCAATTTTTTTCCCCATTCTTTCTTTTATGCTTTCATTTTCCATTCTGTCATCTTCCAGGTCACTGATTCGTTGTTCAACTTCCTCTAGTCTTGTACTATGAGTGTCCAGAATCTTTTTAATTTGGTCAACAGTTTCTTTAATTTCCATAAGATCATCCATTTTTTTATTTAGTCTTGCAATGTCTTCTTTATGCTCTTCTAGGGTCTTCTTGATTTCCTTCATATCCCGTACTATGGTCTCATTGTTCATCTTTAGTTCTTTGAGTAGCTGCTCTAGGTGTGTCTCTTCTGGTCTTTTGATTTGGGTGCTTGGGCTTGGGTTATCCATATCGTCTGGTTTTTTCATATGCTTTATAATTTTCTGTTGTTTTTGGCCTCGTGGCATTTGCTGAACTTGATAGGGTTCTTTTAGGGTTTGTAGACCAGTTGAAGTCCTTATCTCTAATTTATCAGATCTACAGCTTCGTGGAGTACACTTTCTCTAACTAACCAGCAGGTGGCGTCCACGAGCCACCTGTTCTCCACAAGCCAGATCTCCCCTGCTTAGCCTTTTTAGTGAGTGGGAGAGTGAGTCTTGTGGGGCCCAATTGGTGTACCAAGCTTGCGTGTGTAGTTGGTGTTGCCTGCCCTGTATGTGGGGCGTGTTTCTGGGCAGTCGGGGAGGGGGGGTGGCCCTAACAATCAAATCTCCCTGATGATCCTAGAGTTTTAAAGCTACTGCAATAGTCTAATCCTTCAGTTCAGTCCTGCCACAGTTTGTCTCTGCCACTGACCCACAAGTCTTTGGTATTGGCGTATGGCTCCTGAGACTTGCAAGTGGGCCCCTCTTCCAGGCTGTGCACCCCGGGTCCTCTGTTGAGGGATGACTGTGCTATGTCACAGGTGAGTGCCGTCCCCCCAGGGCAGTTCTGGGCTGCTGGGCTGTGTAGGGAGGCTCCCAGTCTGCTGAAATGATGGCTGAATGGGGCTCTGTTAATTCACACTGCTCCCCCTTCCCAGCTCTGGGACATTCAGCTGAGGTTGCAGGGAAGGCTAATGTCCATGCCCAGTTTTGTGGTGTGTGCCTGTTATTTGAAGCACTTCCGTCACACTGGGTTGTCTGGGGCAGCTCTGGGCTATGGGGCTGGCGATGGGCAGGAGTGTTTCCTGTCCACCAGGATGGTGGCTGTGAGCGGACACCCCCCTTTTCTTGGGAAGTTGTGTTGTTTAGTGAATTTTCTCAGCCACTGGATTATTGCCTTTTGTCTCAGAGCTCTCTTAGTTCTGCTCTTGACTTGACGTGCCCAAATTGCAATTCTTTGAAGCTTTCTGTATTGAGCTTCTTAGAGTAATTGTTTTAGAAAAAGCAAAAAGGATTTAAAAAAAAAAAAAAAAAAAAAAAAAACCAAAACAAAAAAACGGCCCTCCTCAGAGATCTAATGGGTTATTGAAATGCTAATAGACAAAGCAACCAGGGCCATTAAGGAAAGGTGCACAGGGCAGAGAGATCAGCCTTGCTTCGGGATTTGCATATGCGCCTCAAGGCCTGATCTCCGCCCTTCCCCTTTCTGTGTTCACCAGAACTCCAAAAATCCTCTGCTTTTATTTTGGAGTTTTTCGTGTTGTTTTTTTTCTATGCCTGTCTCCTCTCTGCTGGGCTGGCTGCTCTCAGAGTCTCTGGTGTCTGGCCTCAGTCTATCTATGGTTGGAGTTTGAATCAGTAGAATGAGTTTCCGATAAGAGCAGCCACTGCAATTCTCCCTTCTCCTTCCTGGAGCTGACAGCCCCTCCTCCCCCGGGACTGAGCCTGGCAGGGAGGGGCGCGGGTCCCCTGGCCGCAAAAACTTACAGATTTCGCTGATCTCAGCAGTTCCACGTTTTCATGAGTGTTGTATGAAGTATGCCCAAAGACAGATTGCTCTGTGGTGTCCAGTCCACGCAGTTCCTGGCTTTTTACCTACTTTCCTGGAGGAGTAACTAAAACATACAGCTCACCAGTCTGCCATCTTGCCCCGCCTCCCCATGTCCCTTTCTACAGGTGAGAAATCCAAGTCAACCAGTGGGAGACCTGGCACTCAGATGCATGTCTTCTGACTTCTGTGCTTTTTCTTCTCTGTGTGGCTTGGAGAACTCTCCGATCACAAATTCTCTGTAGGTCTGGGACATGGTGGAGGCTCTCATTCCCTGATGAGAACTGAGATGGCTGAAGTCCCAGCTCACAGAGGGAACCAGAGCTAAGGAAACATTTAGTTCTCATCTGTCTGGTTCGGACTTGCACCCCATAATTAGCACTGAGACACCCATTCTTTTTCTAGGCATGGATTCATGGTAGAGATGGCCCACTTAGAAGCCATAGAAGGGTTCCATTTAGAACAAGAGGGCCTGATGGCCCCATCAGAGGGGAGCTTATAGTTGGAGCTCAGTAACCAATCAGAGTGGCAACCAAACATTTGAAAGTATTAAACCTTCAAGGGACACCTCAATGGCTTGTCCCTAGATTGCCTCTCTATCCCCACTGACTATACCAACATACTTGTTGTGAGTTGAGGGATGAAAACATTATCATACAGCCTTGTGAGCAACACATCAGACAAAAAGAACATGAACAAATACTTGTCATTGCAGCCCACCCCTTCTCACCCTGGGAAGACAGCCCTGCCTCTTCTCTCCTTACCACTGACCTTGAACCTTACAAATAACTTCAATAACTTCCAGCGGCAAGTACAATACAATTCCATCTCTGACTCCGCAGGTGAAGGGCTATCCTCCCCAGGACCGACCCCACTCAAACACCAGCCACATGCTCAGGGGTCCCCAGGGCCACCCTCTATTCTGATCAACTGGCTACATATTTGGGTGTTCCCACCATACCCTTGGGCTCGATAATTGGCTGGGATAACACACAGAACTCACTGAAAGCACTATCCTTACAATTATGGTTTTATAGTAGTAAACAAGGACGCAAGTGAGAAGTCAAAGGCAGAGATGCATAGAGGTCTGGGAGGGTGTCAAACATAAGCTTGCACATCTTCTTCATGTGCAGCCAGAGCGTGTCAGGCCCCCGACACAGCTGTGCATTTTCTCACTCATGGAAGCTCACCTGAGCATCGAGTGTCCAGAGTTCATAGGAGGTTTCGTTACGTAGGCGTGATTGGTGGAGGTTTAAACTCAACCTCTGCTCTTCCTCCCCTTTCCAGAAGGTCAGGCTGATATCAGGTGGCTCAGAGCCCCAGCGCCCTAATCATGTAAGTGTTCTTTCTGGTGTGGCCAGACCCCCACTTAAGGCTGTGTGTTCTCCCCCACACCCCCTTCATAAACTTTCAAGGTGGGTGCACAGGTGAACACTCAGCACAGGATACTCCACAGATTTAACTGGGGACAAACATTGGCCAAATTTTGTTATCCAGGCCCCAAGGACTGAGGGGGAGGGATGGCACGGGTCCAGGACTCATCATTCTCTCTGGCCTCAGAACAAAGTCCCAACCGTGCTCTACCACCTGCACCAGGTTCCGAAAACAGAGAAGCACATGTGCCTGTTTGCTCTGATTGCACGTGAGTTCCACTCCTGATTATTCCCATCCTGCCCTAGTACAGACAATGAAAGTGTGTCTGAAATGAAAACCCATCTCTTTTCCCTTGACTCTACTAAACCTCCGATTTTCTCTTTCCCTCCTCTGCAGTTAGTAACTTAAGTCTGCTTGGAGCTAAATGACCCAGTTAATGCCGCCCAGCTCTGAACGAGGCTGACCGAGAAAGCCCATCCTGCACTCCCTTAAGAGTGTGGCACTGGCGACACAGGAGGTTATTATACACAGCTTCATTTTCTATTCCTTTTATAGTTGAAGCTTCTAGGCCAGAAACCCAAGAGGCTGGTGGACTCTGAATCCCCAAGGGGAGCCAAGATCACCTTAAGTCTAACCTCACATGTCAAACGTTCTGCCTCCCCATAGGGTTGGATGGATGAGAAAAGGGTTTATCTTGTTTATTAAAGGAGCAGTGCTTTAACTTTTAGAGAAACACACTGAAAAATGTAGCGGTGAATGATGTGATGTATGAGATTTACTTCAAAATACCAGAGGAGGGGGGAAGTGGGCATGCTTAGTTTGGGTGCATCCCCTTTGGGATGTGTATGTGGGATTCAGTAAAATAACCTGTCTACTTTGGCATATGCTCAAAATTCTGCATAATAAAATGCCACTTTTTAAATAGCACAGTTTATACCTGAAAGGGTGAATAATAATGATACTACTACTTCTACTAATAATAATAAACACACGTTTTTAAATAAACAAATTTCCAAGATGTGCTTAATACATTCCTCTTGAATTCAGACTTTTTTGTTTATTCATTGTTCAACCCCAGTTTTTACTTCCAGTCTTAATCAGAGAACTTCTTTCTAATTTATCCTCAATCTTTATTTCAAAAACAGTCCCTCCAGGGCAGCACCTGAAATGCAAGCCAGGCTGATCTCAAAAGCCTTTTTGGCAGCTTGTCCACAGCTGTCTTCCCTCTTAGTCACAAGCAGATTGTTTTCCTCCTAGACCAGTTTAGATAACAGAATGACCCCACCATTTTCTCTATTTCATTTTCACTTGGTTGCACTGTACCTCCATGCTCAGGCAAAAGCAGAAAAAGACAGAGAAATATCAGTTATGTTTGTGACTCTAACCTCCTCTGGAAAAATTTCTAATTGACTGGAAAAAGATAAGAATCTCCTTCTCCATTGACCCACACCCACATATAAACTGCTGTTTGCACCCTGGGGGCCACATGTCAGGGATTTTTGTTTGCCAGCCCTCAAGATGGCCAAATTATTTGACAGCGCCGTGAGTGCTAGGGGGTCGAACCCAGTTCTATTAAACAACAGAAAAGGCTTGGCCCCTTTCTCAGTGTTTTTCTATCTGCTCAATCTCATCAGATCCCTACCCCATGTCTGCATAGTCCTGATATCTTCCTGTTCTCACTGTAGCCCTTTTCAACCATCAATGTCAATTTCCATCAAGCTTATCACTCTGGGACAAAGATAACATTTGTAAAATAAGTTTATACAGAAATTAATAGGTATTTTAGAAGTGTGTATGCACACAAACCGCCTTGGGAGACCCTGACATGCTTTCCACCCACTGACACTCTGGACCGGTGCTGGCAACCCCTTGGCCAGCCACTAAAACCCGGTCCCTCTCACCACCAAGAGCATGATGAGCTGGGGCAGCTGCACTGAAAGCAGACATCACCCCTTTGCCCTCTTTCTCCTTGTCTGACTGAGGATGAGAAATGGTTTTCAGAAAGAGTGTTCAGCCTGGGGGGAAATTGCCAGTCCTGTGTCCAGTTTTCTCCAAACTCAGGGTGGAGCAAGGATGAAGGGGTAAGAGCAAGCAAGACCCAGAGACTTGCACCCGCACTCCTCCTTGGTATAGCACTTCTCCTTCACCCCCTCGCTAGTTGCCTTCCACCTGGTTAACCGGCCAGCTGTGTGGTGGCTTCCAGGACTGCATGGAGAAGCCAGAACAGCAAATGGAACTGGAATCTAGTAGGATACAATTGTTAGGCACATGGGGCGCCCCTTGCCTTTTTTTACCCACCCTCGAGGAAAGGCAAATCTCCCATCCACAGCAGCCACTGAGCAGATTATGTTCCTTGATACTATTTGGTGGGACATTCACACACATCTTATTTTCCAAACAAGAGACAGCTTCCTGATATTTCTTCCAAACATTTTTTCTTTTACTCTCCAGTCTCTATCCACCTGGTGCAATCACAGGTTCAGATAAACAAGAGAAAATATGGCTGGACAATCACTGTTCTATTAGGTCCAGCCCCTGAGCCCCTGAGAGCCGGCCACTTGAACCTAGCAATTGTCTTTGTCCTTGGAGTCACACTACCTGAAAAACCTCAAGGACACAGACCTGGATGTTAGCGAACAAGGGATAATTAGCCTTCCTGTAATTCCGGCTTTCTATCTGGGAAGGAGGTACATGCTACTGATAATCCTGCAATATTCTTTGGCAGCCTGCAAACCAAAGGAAGCCCGTCCTCCTGCCAAAGTAACCAGGCCAAATTTCCCAAGCCAGGCTGCAGCAGCCAAGCTGAGCGTCACATACCTCTCACGTTCATATCAGACCAACCTCATCTGCAGCGACCTCCACTCACCCCTTTCAAGCACCCTGGGGCCATTCCACTCCAGGGGTTTGTAGGGATGAGGACATGCAAGCAATATATTAGGGAAGGCTTCCAGAGAGGGCAAAACCAATATTACTGCAAGAAAGGGCCAACTGGCATAGTGGGTCTGAAAAGTAACTTTTAAGAGACCAACCTACTGCTCTTAAGAGAGCTTGACATGGTGAGGTAGGTTGGGCAGTTTTCCCTAAATTTTTAAAGATCTGGAAACTGAAACCCAGAACAGTAAGCCATTTGAAAGTTTGAAAAATAGATCTCAGCAGAGGGCTTAAAACACAGCATGCATTGGGTAAATAAATAATTAATGAATGAAAATATGACAATCAGACATGTATATCGGACGTCATACTCTTCTTTAAGAGCTCCACCAGCTAAATGCCTGATATGGTTACTACGGTTTTTTAAGGTGGTGGTAGTTGTTCTCTATTATGATGACTCTACTGATCCCAAGAGACGTCCTACTTGTTTCTGAAAACTGTTTAAAATGTTTTTTGGATTACATCCCAGAAAAGGGCTTGCCCATTGTCAGCCCTGCTGGCTGGGGCAAGGGTCTCCTTCAAATTAAGATCCCAAATTCCTTGTGGGGTTGTACGCAGAAAAGTGCTCCAACGGCTGCAAAGACAACTTGGCTGCATGTTTCCCCCACCTGCTGGAAGTGGGTTTAATAGAGACCTTACTCAGAGTTGAGAATCAGAGGCAGTGCCACGTGGGTGTATTTCTAAATTGAGGGTAAGTCTGGGTCCCTAAATTACTGAAATTCCACTGATTCCAATTAAACCCCAGCCTCCCACAGCAGGCCCAAGGAAGGAGACAAAAGAGATAGGAAACCTGGGCGTGGCTGATTTTCAGAACCCGGGTGTCACCCTTCCCTTTGGGTGTCTGAGCAAGGGAGCTGGAACGTCACTGCAAATGCCAGGCAGCATTTCACCCCACTGAGAGGGCGTTCCCATAACGGTCCTGGGTCCTCCCCGAGAGGAGGACGGCGAGCGGACCAGACGCGTGCCCTCCCTGTGTAGGTGACGATTCCGACACAGCCTCACGCACCTGGGGACTGACACTGGCACCTCCCTGCTGGTGACCGCTCTGTCGCTCACACCCACCGGTCCCTCGAGCGTCGCGCGCTCTCGGGACCTTCCGTTCCAGACAGGGCTCATCCGTCAAGTCTGTCTTTGCCTCTTCCCCCTTCTCCCTCTTCCCTGTCCCGCTCCGTGGCCTGTGTGGGGCTCCCAGCGATGAGGAGGGACTGCGAGCCCTTCCTCAGCCCCTCACCGGGCTCTCTGGGGAGAGGGTCCAGCAACGCATGAACGGACCAATCGGGGAGGACCGTCATCTTCATGTCCAGGGCCCCACTCATAGATGCAGCCTATGTTCTTTTAGGTCTTCTTATATGTCCTTTTATAGAATTATTTTTTTCCTAGCTGCATTATGTTTCATGCATTCCTCAGGTTAAATTTAGGCATCTTATTGTTTCATTGATATTATATATGATATTTTATATTCTATTTTTTTATAAAGAAGTTTTATTCACACACTGTACCATCCAACCAAAGTGTACAATCAATGGCTCTCAGTATAATCACCAAGTTGTGCATTCATTACCACAGTCAATTTGAGAATATTCTCCTTGCTCCAAAAAGAAGAATCCCATACCACTTATACTCCCCAATTACTGAGATTTAGCATTGGTATGGCATCTTTGTTAAAGTGATGAAAGACTATTACATTACTGTTTACCACAGTTTGCATTAGTTGTATTTTCCCCCATATACCACCCTATTAATAACACCTTGTAATAGTGACGTATATTTGTTCTAGTTCATGGAACAACTTTCTTATATCTGCACTATTAACACAGTCATTGTACACAACATGGTTCATTGTGTTATATAGTCCCATGATGTTTTTATCCTCTTGCTTTCCTTCTTGTGACACACACAACCCTAAACTTCCCCTTTCAACCACATATATTCTATTATATCTTCAAGATCATTACTCATGATATAGGAGGACACCATATATTTTTATAAGTCTATCTTGTTTCTGGAAATCTTACTAGACTTTCTTATTGGTACGCATAGTTTGTTGATTCTCTTGGGGTTTCTAAGTGCTAGTAGCAGTTTTGTATCTTCCCTCTCCATCTGTTTGTGTGTGTGTGTGTGTGTGTGTGCAGGTGTGTTACTTTATCAGCCAGGACTTCTGTAGTACGTGAACTGCAATGTTGACAGTGGGCATCCTTGTCATATTCTCAATATTAAAGGGAGTGAGTATAAACGAAGACAAAAATTCCATGTTTGCTGTAGGTTTTAGTATAAAACTTCTATCAAATTAAGGACAATCCTTTCTATACCAAGTTTCCCAAGTTAGTTTTTATCATAAACAGGCATTGAATTTTACTAAATGCTTTTTCTTGCATCTATTAAAATAATAATGCAATTTCCCCTTTATTTAAATATGTGGTAAATTACATTGATAGATTTTCTGATGCAATGTCCATTTTTAAATTTACTTCTTAAATAGTAGGATCCTTGGATATCTGCTTCCAGGTAGTATGCTAGGATAGAAGAGTTTGTCAGCAGACCAGTGCTCTTTCTAAATAACTGGAAAGGTCAGAAAAAAGTATCAAAATAAAAATCAATTTGGGACTTGAGCACTCAAAAGCCCTGAGTGAAGGAAACCAGAGAGAGGTGAGCTGGCCTCATATCCACTAGAAGTGGCCAAGTTTTAACTCATAGACCTGGCAGAGAACAACTGAGAAGAGGCAGAGGAGAGAGCAGAGATTTTGGCAATCTCATGGGGCTGAATGGACAAAAAGGGAAGAAAGTTTGAAAGTAAATGTATTGAGAAAGATAAACTAAAAGAAGGCTAATACTCCCTGTATCAGATATCATCTATCATAATGCTACTAATTAAGACAGTATAGTATTGGCACAAGAGTGCACATGGACCAATAACTTTAAAAAAAATCTTGTCAAGGATGTGGAATAACTGTAACTCTCATGCATTGCTGGTGGGTGTACGAAAGGTATAAGTTTGAAAAACTATTTGCCAGTAGCTACTGAAGTTGAACAACTGCATATCCTATCAGGCAGAAATTTCAGCAGAAATATATGTCTATTTACAAAAGACAAGTAAAAAAATGTTCAGAGCAGCATAATATCTGAAACCTGAAATAACTCAAATCACCATCAATGATAAAATGGAGAAATAAATTGTCACATCCATACATGAGAATGAAATAGCAATGTCTACATGCGACAACATGAATGAATCTCATAAACCTAATGTCAAGAGAAAGAAGAGAGTCAGAAAAGAGTGGATACTCTATGATTCCATTTATATAAAGTTGAAAAAGAGGCAAAGCTAACTGACAGTATTAGAAGCCAGAAGCACAGTTGCCTTTGGAGAGGAATCTAGTCATTGGGGGAGGGAAAAAAAGGGGGGACTTAATCGTTCTGGTGTTGTTTGTCTAGGTGACAGATGGGTTCATTTTGTGAAAACTGTCTGTACAGTTATGATTTTGTGGTTTTCTCCATGTAAATTTATCTTCAATGAAGATATTACTTTTAAAAAAATCAGGGTGATGCTAAATGAAACAAATTAAAGTTTCAGTGGCTGAGATATTCTAAATGGAGTCGAGAGGTCACTCTGTTGGGCATTCTTATGCACTATATAGATAACCCTTTTTTAGGTTTTAAGGTATTGGAATAGTTAGAAGTAAATACCTGAAACTACCAAACTCCAACCCAGTAGTCTTGACTCTTGAAGACAACTGTATAACAATGTAGCTTACAGTGGGTGACAATGTGATTGTGAAAGCCTTGTGGATCACTCTCCCTTTATCCAGTGTATGGATGGATGAGTAGAAAAATGGGGACAAAAACTAAATGAAAAATAGAGTGGGGGGGGATGATTTGGGTGTTCTTCTTTACTTTTATTTTTTGTTCTTATTTTTACTTTTTCTGGTTTTTAAGGGAAACGCTTAAAAAATAGATTGGGGTGATGAATGCACAACTATATGATGGTACTGTGAACAATTGATCATACACCATAGATGATTGTATGACATGAATATATCTCAATAAAAAAAATCAGGAAGCCTTAAATAGTGGCTGAATAGTCAGATGACAAGTGTTACATGTTCAGTAAATAGAAAACTCACTTTAGGAAACAAAGGTCAAAAGAGATTTAATTAAGAAGTGGATTTTGGGCTGATCTTTTTGGAATGCATTGGAGCAAAGGAGAGCGAGATGCAGATGGTAAGCACTGCACGAGCAGAGGAAAAGTGGGTAAATGATTCTGATTCATGTGACAAGTTCATTCTTTCTTTTGATGGGTTTATTGATACACTTCACATAACTGGCAATTCACACATTTAAAGTGTACAAGTCAGTGATTTTTAGGATAATCACAAGAGTTGAACCACCATCATCACAGTTTAATTTAGAAGATTTGTGTATATCACTCCAAAAAGAAACTCCCTTCTCATTCTCCATCCCCTTCTGCCTTAGGCAATCACTAATCTACATTCTGTCTCTAGAGAATTGCCTGTTCTGGACATTTCATATAAACAGAATCAAGCAATATGTGGTCATTTGTGACTGACTTCATTCATTCTGTATAAAGTTTTCAAGGTTCATCCATATTGTAGTATGTAGCAGTTCTCCATTCCCTTTTATTACCAAATAATATTTGACTTAATGAATGTGCCATATTTTGCTTATCCATTCATCAGTTCATGGGCATTTGGATTGTTTGCAGTTTTTTACTATTATAAATAATGCTGCTATGAACATTCATGTAAAAATGTTTGTGTGGATGTTTGTTTTCACTTCTATTGGGTATATCAGTAGGAGTAGAATTGCTGAGTTAAATAGTAACTCTATGTTTAAATATTCGAGGAACTGCCAGACTGTTTTCCAAAGTGGCTGCCCCATTTCACACTTCCAAGAGCAGTGTATGAGGGTTCCAATTACTCCACATCTTGCTACCTCGCCAACACTTATTATCTTTTTAATTATAGAATTATAGTCATCCCAGCTGATGTGAAATGGTTTTTCATTGTGGTTGTGATCTGCATTTCCTGAGGGCTAATGATATTGAGCATATTTTCATGTGCTTATTGCCTTTTGTGTATCTTCTGGGAGAAATGTCCATCCAGATCCTTTGTCCATTTTAAATTGGGTTATTTGTCTTTTTATTTTGAACTATAAGACTTCTTTGTATGTTATAGACACAAATCATTTATCAGATACATGAATTGAAAATATTTTCTCCCATTCTGTCAGTTTTTTTTCCACTGTCTCGATGGTATCCTTTGTGACACAAAAGGATCTTAATTTTCATGAAATTCAATTTATCTATTTTTTTTCATTGCTTATCCCTTTGGTGTCATATTCAGACAGCTTGGCAACCTCAAGATCATGATTTATTTCTGTTTTCTTATAAGAGTTTTAAAGTTTCAGCTCTCTTATATTTAGGTCTATGATACATGTGAGTTACTTCTGCATATGGTATGAGATAAAAGTACAACTTTATTCTTTTGCATGTGGATATCCAGTTATCCTAGCACTGTCTATTGAAAAGACTATTCTTTCCTGATTGAATTGTTGTGATCCCATTTTTGAAAATCAGTTGACTATAAATGTAAGAGTTTATTTCTGGACAACAAATTTTATTCCACTGATGTAGGTGTCTAAATTTATGCCAGTATCACTCTGTCTTGATTACTCTAGTAAGTTTTGAAATGGCAAAGTGTGAGTCCTCCAACTTTGTCTTCTTTTCAAGACTGTTTTGGCTATCTGGATCCCTTGAATTTCCATATGCATTTTAGGATCAGCTACTTGTCAATTTCTGCAAAGAAGCCAACTGAGATTATGACAGTAATTAGAGTGAATCTTGGATCACTTTAAGAAGTATTGCCATCTTAAGAAAATCAGGTCTTCCAATCCATAACATGGGATGTCTTTCCATTTATTTAGATCTTCTTTAATTTCTTTCAACAATGTTTTACGGTTTTCAGAGAATGTTTTGGACTTTTTTGTTAAATTTATTCCAAGGTATATTATACTTTTTTTCTTTTTTGCTTTTTTTTATTTAATCAAATTCAATTTTATTGAAATATATTCACATACCATACAATCACCTATGGTGTACAATCAACTGTTCACAGTACCATCATATAGATATGCCTTCATCACCCCAATCTATTTCTAACCCCTTTCCTTATCAGAAAGAATCAGAATAAGAAATAAAAGTAAAAAAGAACACCCAAATCATACACCCCATCCCACCCCATTTTTCACTCAGTCTTTGTCCCCATTCTTCTACTCATCCATCCATACACTGGATAAAGGGAGTGTGATCCACAAGTTTCTCACAATCACACTGTCACCCCTTGTAAGCTACACTGTTATACAGTTGTCTTCAAGAGTCAAGGCTACCGGGTTGGAGTTTGATAATTTCAGGTATTTACTTCTAGCTATTCCAGTACATTAAAACCTCAAAAGTGTTAGTGGGTAAGTGTCCACCTGAGTGACCTCTTGACTCCATTTGAAATATCTCAGCCACTGAAGCTTTATTTCATTTCATTTCACATCCCCATTTTGGTCAAGATGTTCTCAATCCCATGATGCCAGGTCCAGATTCATCCCTGGGAGTCATATCCTGTGTTGCCAGGGAGATTCACACCCCTAGGAGTCAGATCCCATGTAGGGGGGAGGGCAGCAAGATCACCTGCCAAGGTGATTTAGCTAGAGAGAGAGGGCCACATCTGAACAGCAAAGAGGCACTCAGATGGGGACTCTTAGGCACAATTATAAGTGTTTCCCTGTTAGGCTGTGCTCTAAGATTCATATTATTCTTTTTTTATGCTATTGTAAATGAAATTGGCTTCTTCATTTCATTATTGGACTGTTCATTGCTAGTGTTATAATATAAATACAGTAGATTTTTGCATATTTATCTTGTACCCTGCAACACTGCTGCACTTGTTTATTAGTTCTAATAGTTTTTTAGTGGATTCCTTTGAACTTTCTCTATTCAAAATCATGTCACTTGCAAATAGAGATAGTTTTACTTCTTCCTGTCCAATCTGGATATAAAAAATACTTGTTCTCCTTTGTTCTCTGAAGTTCTTTAAAAGACATCAAATTATATAAAGTGATAAATATCAAGTTTTTATTATATATAATATATATTATATAAATAAATAATCTGATAAATATACGTATATATATTAACCTTGTTATTGATCATGTCCAGTTCTCTTCCTTTGTTCCTGTTGATTCAAGTTAACATCTGGTGTTATTTCCTTACTGCAATTCAGCTTTGCTTCTACCAACTTCCTTTATGCTGGCATTGTCAAATATATTACATTTCTGTATGTTACAGTCATTAATACAATTATGCATATTGTTTTATTCAATTGTTTTTAAGTCACTTAACAGAAGAAAGGAGAAGTATTATGCATTACTGATACTCTATTTTTTCATATGAATTTGTATTACTATCTGAGGTCACTTGCTTTCAGCCTGAAATACTTCCTTTAGAATGACTTGTAAGGTGAGTTTTCTAACAACAAATTCTCTCAGCTTATCTATTTTACCCTCATTTTCAAAAGATATTTTTGTTGGGTATAAGATCTTGAGTAACAGGTTTTTGCTGTTTTTGAGGTTTTTTCTGCAACATTTTGAATATGTCATCCAACTAGATTCTGGCTTCTATTGTTTCTGATAAAAAGTTAGCTGTTGAACTTATCGAGGTCCCTCCCTTTATACAAGAATTCATTTCCCTCTTGCTGTTTAAGATTTTCTCTGTCTAGGTCTTTCACAACATTTTTACTATAATATGTCTAGGTATTTATCTCTTTCTGTTTATCTTATTTGGAGTTCAGTGAGGTTCTTAAATGTGTAGATTTATGGTTTTCATAAAATATAGGAAGTCTTCAGCCATGATTTCTTTAAATTTTTTCTACTCCTTTTTCTCCTCTCCTTCTGGTACCACCATTACACATTTGTCATATTTCTCTGAGGTTCTGGTCATTTTTCTTTGTTCATTTTCCTCTCAGTTCTTCAGATTTCATAACGTCTGTTGAGCTAACTTCAAGTTCACTAATTCTTCACCCTGTCAGATAAAATTTATTGTTGAATCCTCTAGTACACTTTTCAAATCAATTATTGTATTTTTCACCTTCATAATTTTCATTTGATTCTTTTTTATAATTTCTATCTCTGGCTTGAGATTCTGTATTTGATGAGACACTATCACCATACCTTCCTTTACTTCTTTAAAAATGGTTTCCTTTGGTTCTTTGAATGTATTTATAATAGTTGTTTTCAAGTCTTTGTCTGCTAAGTCTCACTTCTGGGCCCTTAACAGGCAGTTTTTCTCCCCTGCTTTTTCCCCATGTGTGGGTTACACTTTATTGTATGCCTCACAATTTTTTGTTGAAAACTGGACATTTTAGATAATATATTATAGTAATGATGTATACTGATTCCCCTCCTCCAGGGAGTGTTGTCATTGTTGTTTGCTTGTTTATTTATTTACTACTTGGCTGGATTATTTTAGTGAAGACTATTTTCCCTTCATTATAGAGCCTCTAATGTTAACCAAGAGACCCTGGGCATGCAAGTCATCCTGGGATGACATGGTTTTGGTAGTGCTCTTTTTGACCATCTTTTTTTCTGAGTTCCCTTGTTTGTCTCCACTGACATCATTTCCAGTATTATCCTCCACTAATTTCTGGCTGATTACTCTATTATTTTTGACAGTACCAGAGGACATAACTTGCTCCAGAGTCTGATCCCATTAAATTTGGGTCCTTTACAGGGGTAAGACAGTCTTTAAGTTTTGTTCTAATCCCAGGGGGGGACTCTTCTTAGCTGTCTCATTTCCTGGTTCTCTCTAATAAATTTCTGGCTGAACTAAAGTTTAACTTCTGGCTCTGATGGAGCTACCAGCCTCTTGTTAATTGCATATCACCAAAATCTCCATTGTTCTTAAGAGAGCTCTTAGGCTTGAACTTCCTCAACTATGTTACTAATAAAGAAAGTTCACTTGGGAAGAGTTTCAGAGCTCTCTATTCTTATTACCTGCCTCTCCCCTCAAACAGCACGTCTGCATCAGAGTTGGGAGATAGGACAGTGACCCACTTCTCTAAGAGTTACACTCCTTCTTCATGAGCAGGGACACGGGCTGGGATGGCAGCCTCTAATCTTTCCATTTTGTTTCTTCCAGCGTGTAACATTTGCCCTACAGGCAAGCTTGGGTGAGAGCAATCAGGGCCCTGCTAAACTTGTTCTGGCAAGCTAAGGCTAGCTCTCCTGCCCTACAAGTAGGGACTGGGTGGAGGAAGAGAGCCCGGAGCTCTCAGTCACTTTTGCCTAGAATAGAGCCTCTGCAACATGGAACTGGGGGTGATGTGGGGTGAGAAATACTAGTGGCCTCCTCCTCCATGGAGAACGCCATAGCCCTTGACTGGGAGTTGGGTGAAGAAGGAGCACCTGCCTGCAGTGGAGCATCCATCACTGTGAACTGGAGGAGTGGGAAGGGAGGAGTGAACTGCTTCAAATGGCCAGACCCTCACTCTTTTTACTAAGATTCAGTACACTTTCTTGCCCTTGGGGAAATTTTTAGAGATTTTTTTTTTAATTTTTAAATAATTTCTACCAGTTAAGTTTGTTTCACTGGGGAGAGGGTACTTGGAGTTCCTCACACTGCTATTCCAGAAACTGTCTCCCCCAATCATTCTTGAGTTCCCATAAGTGAAAGGGCAATGTGCACTGTGGACTGTTAGGGGTAACTTGGATCCTGGGGCCAGAGAGGCTATGGGCATGAGAAGAGAAGAAAGAGTTTGAAAATGATGGGGCTGGAGGTACAAGAGAAGGGAGAAAGAGGGAGGAGAGAAAGAGAAAGAGGGAAAAAGTGCTCATAGAAAATATGTATCTGACAGTAGCATTAATCATATTGCAAAGACAAATAAAAATTAATCTGGATTCTCCAAGCCATAGGAAATAGTGGATATAGCTGTGAGATGTACAAACTTGGTCTTTGGAAGCTCTGCCTTTATCTATGAACTCATTCCACATGGCCTCCAAGTGAGGGGACACCTACTTTGGACTCGTCTCTCCCTCATATTTTAGTTCTGTATTTAATTTATAGAGGAAATTTCCAACCCCTAATTCATGCTAAAGAAGGTGTCACTGACTGGGAATTGCTTAATGTGAGATCTTGCTAGTGGAATTCACCTATTAATAGGGAATACCCTACTCATCCCAAAGGCATGGCACTCTAACTGAGGAACTGAAGGCTTCATCACTAGGTCAACCCAGGAGACATTAAGCCAGAGAGAAAGGGGATTTTCTGGAGCATTAACTAGGGCTGCATCAAATGTTCTTGAGACCTCCAGAACCAGACTTTCTGGCTGAAGAATTTCTGACATGTCCACAGATCTGTGGGCGCGCACCTTCTCAGTATGCACAGCTGCTCAACATTTGGTTATTGATAGCCTGTCTCAAATTTGTTGTGTGCAAACAAAAGAGCCAGAAGGTCCCACTCTACCTAGCCTGCCCACAGAGGCCTCTGAGCCACAAGCACCACATGGTCTCTGGTAGAGATGGAATTGTCTGTGTCACAGCTGGTGTGACAAGACTGGGCTGTGTCAGGTAAATGCCAGGTGTGGATACTGAGTAATTCTGTGATCTGGGAAGTACTGGGTAGGAGACAGGCCAGTAAAGGGATCACAGAAAGATATATCAAGGGCTGTGCCAGTGGCAATACCAAAGCAGGAGCAAAAGGGAAGAAATAAGCACTAGACCCTCAAGGCTCAAGCAAATTTGTCTCAAATACTTGCCACTGCTGGTGGCTTTTTTAGGCAGCTCTGTGTTATCTCAGAGGTTCACCCAATTTTCAGTCAACCCAGTATTGAGCTGCTCTATGATCCCATATATGGAAGGAAACTTATTCTCTCTCTAAAATTCCATTAAATCCCTGCCCCTGAGAATCCTTCCCTGAATCTTTTTGGCAGTTGGACTATTGTCTTATTGTCCCCATTTACACACAAAATGAGCAAGACTCAACTGAAGAGGCCATTCCTCCAGATATCCATCCCATAGTGGAGGCTTTCATCACCCTCTCCTCCTTGAATCCAATCAGCAGATTGAAATCTGACACTTTGAATCCCTCACGGGAAAGAGGACTGACTCATATACCATCTCCGGATGAAAATGTCTCATTAAAATCTGACTGAGAAAGATAAGCAGGGATCAAACTCTGGGGGACCAAGGCACTGACATGACCCCTCCCATCTGCTCCACAATGTGAGCTCCATGAGAACAGACATTTTTGCCTGTTTTGTTCATTGCTGCCTCCCTAAGGCCCAGCACAGTCCAGGAACATAGAAGATACTCAATGAATATTGATTGATTGAACGAAACAAGGTTGTTCTTTAGCAAAGAGATGCTCTCTGGGGTGCCGCATTTCACAAAAGGAACAGCTCACATTTATCTTCAATAAAATCAGCTGCTTAGGAGTACCTGGAATTGGCTCAATTCCTTGCCCAAGCACCTCCCCAAATTCAGACATTCTGTTGGTGCTTTACACCTACACATCTTTATCATTTTTTACATACTCTCCAAATATGCCAAGATCAGTGAGACAGCTGAGCTGTCGCAATCTATTTTAGGGTCTGCCTCAAAATCAGTAGCACCACGCAACTCAACCAACATGAAAACTACTTTTGATTTATTAGAAAGGATGTGAGAGGCTATTGTGTCAGCCATGGGACCAGGTGCTGGATACTAAACCAAACACTCAACTGCAGGCCAAAGTTGCCTTTAATACAAACTTGCCTCTGCTTTGTGCAGGCTGAAGCCCCACATTGTTTGTGTTTGTGCAAGTGTGTGTAGAGAGAGTACAGGAGCAGAGGAGAGGAAAGGAAAGAGGAGGAAATGTGAATTAAATAGAATAGGAATCATGGTGCTATTGTTGATCATTTTCAATTGTTGGAAGAAAAAAATAGAAACAGATAAACCATCAACACCTGGCCATTCTCCTGGGGAAAAAAAACAAAACTTTGAATAATGCCCCATCACTCACATCACCAGGTCCAAAGCCCACATGCTGGCACTCAAGGTCATTAAGATAGTAAACATCTAACCTCCTTCCCAGCCTCACCCTCACTATTTGTACATAATGATTATGCCACTTTGAAGTGCTTGATTAATCCCTATGATCCCCTACCACTTCTTGGTTTATACCTTACCTTTCATATGGAGACCCACTTCTTCCCCATTTGTCCTTGACAAAGTTATACCCCTATCTGAAGACCCATCTCAATGGCTACCTCCTTTCTGAAGATATCCTCTGTCACTCTTCAAAATAATAGTCTCTCCTCCTGCTCTAAACCCTGTATCTGGACAGTCACTTGCCAAACTCTGTAATAAGGATAATAATAATAATAATAAAATAAATAATAGTCTCAATGAAAATCACCATCACATATTGAATCCTTACTATTTTCCAGGCACAATATTAAGTACATAATATGCATTGACTCATTTGATTAATGATTTTCATATAAGTTTTGTCCCCAATCTCTGATGGCAAGCTTCAGTCTAAACCATCTTTGCCTGATAAAATCCTTAGCATTCTGCCTAGCACACAGTAAATGGCTGACAAATGCTTATTAAATCTTAGTGAGTGAATGCATCGATGTATGCATGTATGAATGAATTAATGAATGAAGCAAAAGGCTCCCTGTTTATGGGCAGAATTTCCATAGACCATAGGCTGGGCTCCTGGATGTGAATTCATAGACTCCCTTTCCACTCTGGACCAGATTCCAGATCCTAACACAGCAAATCACAAAGTGCCTGCAGCTGTAATGTATGAATGGAGAGACTTCTGCATAGGATCGCAAAGGAGATGCCTGTATTTTAACTCTCTAAATCATACTCACCTTTTCATCTAACCAGAATACAGTACAGCACACTTCTACCCTTCCTCTCCTGGCCAACAATCCCCAGCTCCAGCACCAGGAACCTTTAAAATCCCCTGTCTCACAGTAAATCATGAGCCAATTCAAATATACACAGGTATGTCTGATATACACACCCTCCCAAGGGCACTTACAAGGCTTAGAGGTCAATGTCCAACTCAGAGGAACTGAAGGAAGGATTTCAAACAGCAATGGGAAGAGAAGAAAGTGCAATCAGAATTTATAGCAAGACTACTGTCTGTCCAGTATTTTACATGTACAACTTCATTTAATTTTCATAATAATCTATTAATTATGGTAAAAATAATAACTTATTGAGTACAATTCTAATAATTATATATATTATCTCACTTAATGATCCCATCAACAACATTAAAAGAAATATTATTTTTATCCTCATTTGTGATATAGGAACATAGCCTTAGAGAATTTAATTTGCCCAAGATCCCAAAGCTAGTTGGGGTATAGCCATAGGGGTATAGCCAGGAGACACACTCTAATTCTCTATGAGTAGTTTTACAAATCAACATGTAAAGAAACTGGTTCTCAGTGAGGGTATCATGCCAAAGTCATACACTTAGTAAATAGAAAAGCTAGATTTCAAGTCTTCATATTTGATTCCAAAGTTCATTCTTTTTCCCAAAACTTATTTCAGCTCAGGTGATTTTTTTTAAGGCAGCAAAGAATTCTTTTATGGGTTGCTCAACTCACAGTGCATGTGCTTCTGGATAAGTCCATCCTTGAGAATGAAAATGATCCCGTTGTATCCTCCCAACCTGCCCCAGACCAAGTTTGGGCTCCAATCATTCCCTGCTCCAATATCCTCTGTCCGTGGTGCTGATTTTGAAGACGTATAGTTAGCATAAAGGAAAAAAAAAGAAAAGAAAAAAAAAAAAAAACAGGTAGAGTTATCTGAACCTAGAAGTAAAGGATCTTGAATACTTCTCTGATCCTGGCCATTGAGAATCAGTCAAGTATTTCTTTTCCCAACTCTCAGCTTTTTCCTCCTGAAACTCTCATCCCTTCTAAAGGTTTCAAGTGGAACAGGGTAAAATAAGTGAGGCTTCCAGTTAACAAAGACGTTCAAACCGATATCTTTTCAATTCCATAATTCCAAGGATTTGGTTATATGGGAATAGACTGATGAAAAGAGACATGAGAAAGTCTGTTTCATAAGCATCAACTCAGTTCTAAAGGGTTCAAATAAAAAGGAATCAGACTAAAAATGTTCAAGTGGGTTTGAGGTCCCAGCCCTGGGCCAATGGAGAGTGCTGGGGCTAGTGCTGAGAGCAAAGACTGGAGACAGAGTATATCTTGATATCTGGTGCAGAATTGATTTTCAAGCCATAAAAATGTTAGTTAAGGAGACATTGTTATAAACTAGGGCAGGGTAGGGGTGAAAGAAGTTGGAAAATAAGAGCAATTTCAGACTTATGAGAAATGGAATTAAAATTAAGACAAAGAAAGCAATCTGTTGTTGTCCAGAAACTGGCAAATAGTACAGCTACTGCATCATTATAGTGGCAACAATCTGCTGTGTTCATTTGTCTCTGAGCTGTCTGACCTAGGAACTGGGTGATTTATATACTTTCTACAGCTTCAGCCAGGCCAGGCCAAGAGGATAACTTGGAGAATGGGGTGGGGGTGGGGGTGGTGACAAGCAAGCTCCAAATCAATGAACTCCATATGTCTTGTGTTAGAGAGCATGATCATAAATCAACCAATACCCCACATTTATTTCACACCTACTATAAACAAATCTCTGGACTACAATCTGTTGGTCCTACAAAGATTGAAAAGGCTGCGCCATTGGCCTTGGAGACCTTACAATCTAGTGGCAACAGTGAAGCATGCAGAAAACAAATTAACAATATATGCTAGATTATGGTTAGAGACCACAAAAGTATCAGAATATAGGAAAGGACTTTGGACTTTCAATGTCAGGAAAGGCTTCTGAGAAGACATAGCATGTGAATTGAGCTTCAAGAATAGGTAGGATTTGCACAGTCAGAAAAAAATGGCAGTGAGCATTTCAGCGAGGTAAGTAACTAATGAAGTCTCAAAGTTAGGAATATATGGTCAAATATGTTTTGGGGAGAAAACATTGCCCATCCAAAGCCAAATCACAATGCAGAACCTGGATACAAGGAAGATAATTCCCAAGCTTTCCCCATCAAGGGAGGGAGCTGGCACAAGGTATGCTAAGGTTTTGAATATCAGTACTGAGCTGAGATACTTAGCCAAAAAATGAATGACTTCCAGTATCAAAATTAAATTTCTAAATTTCTGACCACAGTAGGTTATGCTGCTAAGGCCCAGGGAAACACTCAGACGAAGTAACCTTTCACCCTGCAACTCTCCCAAAGAGTTATCTGCAGAGTTAACCAGGACAGCACTTCTTCTTCAGGCCAGCCTGCTCTCATCCTGGTGAATAATCAACTTGGTGGTGATGGTCAATTCTAGCAGGAAGAGTGGAGATTCCATAAAGAATCTTAGAAGTTAGGCAGGTAATATTTTATGTACCTGTCCCAGATTCAATGACTTCATTGCACAGTTGTCATTCCAACTATGTACATCACATCCTCACTGCAAGTTGGACAGCCTCTTAGAGCAGCAGCCACAGAACAATTTGCAAAGTCAGAAACCAGATTAGAGGCATGAAGCCTGAGGAACCCTCAAGTGCATGGGAGAAGACATCTTAATTCTAATTCTAGAGGTATTTCTAAAATATTATCTAAAACAACTTTTAATTTTAACTCATGGAAGTACCGCAGGGAAGAAAGTCAAGCTCAGAATTAAGACACGACATCTCAGAGCTAGTGTTTAAAAATAATAGTCTTGTTTACATCACAGCAAAGTGACGTTGGATATATGGACGGGGAGGCAGGAACAGACTATTTGGTGTGGCAAGTATATCTGCGACAGAGGGCTCATCTTGAGGGAAAATCAAAAATGTCTCCAGGCAGATAGAACTGAAACAAACAAAAGCAAGTAAAAAGATATCTAGCAATTTGTTGTTATTCAACTAGTGGAAATTCTAGAGAAGAAAACTACAGACTTCACTAGGAGGGAAGAGCACATCTGGACATGGACTAAGTAATCCAGCTACAGAACACCACTGAGAACATGCTTTGGAATATACTCAGTTGTCTCCCAATTGCCCCTGATCTCCCAGTTGAAGCCTGATGACTTCAATGCTTCAGTCATGCCTGATGACTTCAATTCTGAGATTCCCTTACCCCTTCTACACCAGTACCTTCTTGGTTTTCCTTCAATCTTCTGATGAGTCCCTTTCATCTCCTTTACAGGGCACTCATCTTCCTCTTCCTTCCTGATTGCAGGTGTTCCCCTGAAATTCAATTCTGGAGCACTCTCTTTATTCTCTTCCCATATTAAATTCAATTCCAGGGACAGAAACACAGACGTCTTAGCATTTAACCTCAGAGACGTCTCCTGATGAGTCTGGCAATGTTAGACAATGCACTTAACCACTCTCAGTCTGTTTCCTTACCAATAAAATACAGGTAATAATAACTTCTTTTATGTCAGCTGACTAACGTGAAAATCACGAGTCAGTATGAGAGAGAGCAGTGTGAAGAGCCTAAAGCCTTGTAAGCTGTTCATCTCTAAGGTAAAGGGGATGATAAAGCTTGTGGTGAATTCTCTCTCACCCAAACTGTCCCCTCCCAACTCCTGCACTGCTTCTGTTCCCACTGACTGGGCTGTGACCCAGACCTGCCCAGGTCTCCCCTCCTTTCCGTCTCCCCCTCCATTCTGCCACCCTAAGACAAACATCAGAAACTGTCCACTCTAGGACATGGATCAGGTGGAGGGTTGGGATGAGTTTGGCTAAGCTGGCAGTGGTGGTTACTGCAAACCATGTGGTTGTCCTAGCAGGAAACATCTCAATATTGCACAGAAGCATGAGGGCTCTGAAGTCACGCTTCCTGGATTCAAATACCACCTTTACCACTGTTACTTGATTTTTGAACTTAGGTAAATTACTTGATGCCTCAGATTCCCCATTGAGATGTTAACAATAGCATCTACCTTAAGGGGCTTTTGTGATTTTACAGGAAATAAGACATGTAAATTATCTGAGACATCGTAAATATATTATAAGTATTTGGTCTTATTTCTCATAGCTAGTGGTGAGATACCAAAAATTCAATCATTCAACAAATATCTAAGACTTAATCAGGCACCTATATGCTCTAGGAACTATGGATGGAAAGAGAACAAAGTGGAGACCTACACAGATTTATTAGATACTAGTGTGAAATATAAATGAGTAAATAAGTAATTGTAGCACTTGTAAGTGCCACGATGGTGAAAAATAAAGGATGCTTCAAAAAGTCATAGGAAGAACATCTTGGAAACGAGAAAGAGTAGTGGGTTGTGGCAATAGAAGTCTTCAGCAAGACATGGAAATGCATTTGAGACTGAAGTATACACAGAAGAAATTATCTGGGCAAGCAAAAAGCAGGAGGTAAATACTGAAGTGTCAACGCCACTACTTCTCATGATAAGACCTTGTATTTGTAAAGTATCCTAACTTCTTTGGGAGGACTTTCATATGTATTTACTTCTTTTGTCCTTACAACTAGCCTTGATGTGGCTGGAGGTATTAGTTCATAACTATCCCTCTATTACCAAGATCAAAATTAAGGCCCAAACATATGCATGAAGCTGAACTTGTCTTAGTCAAACTGGATTCATGCAAGGGGGAAGATCTTAGTGGAGGAACAACAAACCTATTCTGTACTGAGTATGGTTTAGCTTTATTGTCATCATGAAGCAGGAAAACATAATTTCCCAGTGTAACCATATAACATGCAGAAACAGCTAAACCATGCAAGAAAACCAGTTTGGAGGCAGATAAAGTGTACAATTTGAAAAACACAGAAAGAATGATTGTATGTCAGCTTACAGATGAATTAGGCCAGCACGTAAAAATGGAGACTAGGTATGACAAATGTTTCTGGAGTGGTGGGGTTGTGGGTTGTTGGTGAATTTAGTGAAATCTAGGTGTCCTTCAAATAAGGAGAGGGTCCTCAAAAATCTTCCATGGTGATTTAAGCAGTCTGCACCCCACACTGAGCACATTCATCTCTCTTTTTTTAACTTTATCAAAAAATTAAAATAAAAATTTCAAACAAAACAAAACAAAGGGATAAGAAAAACAAATATTATAAAATAACTACATTGCTTCCAACATGTTCCTATCATAGCCCAAGAGAATTAACAAACCATAGTCATTCCTGAGCACAACCTTCTTAACATTAACCTAAGTTGAAGTTTTCGAATTGCATCCGCACCATAAGAGGGTTTCCAAAGAGTAACAAAGTAAGGTCAACATTCCTCTTGAAGACTTAGAATAGGTATGTTCACTGTTCTGACACATCCCAGTAGTGGACACTAAGCTAATTTAGTAAGCATTCTTCAAGCATCACCTCAGTTTCTTCATCTATTAGATAGAGCCTCATTTTAAGTGACAGTTATACAGAAGAATTAGAGAAGTCACAGGACAAATGGTAGGTCCTTGCTTAATAATTTAGAAGAAAAAAGAAGCTTCTTCTGGCTTGAAGACTGCAGAATGACTTAGATGCCATCATGCTCCCTTACCACTCTGAACTTTACACTGTACAAATGCATCAGTAACAGGTTAACACTTCCAAGGCTATGAGCTTCACAAACAAAGACAGCTGGCAGTGCACCCAGAATCACCCTCCTTTCTGAGATGAGCATACTAAAGTCAAAAGAACCTAGTAATGTCAGGTAAATATATTTGAGTCTGTCACTGGCAAGTTCCTAATAAGGTTTCCAGGTGATTCATTTGGTGATTGGAGGCATCTGACTCACCAAGCCTGCCCTTGCACACATCCGGATTTGATGGACAGCTCGCTTCATAGAATGATTTCAGAACAATCCAAAAGACTTCACAAGACATAGAAAACATAATTATTCCACTGAGAAATGATGAGAACTAAAAATAACAATTATATTATCTTAACCAGATAAGAGCACTGGAATGATGGGGAGTATTGTTCAGGAGCAGAGATACATCACACATCACTTTTCAAGCCTATTGTGGTTAACACTAGAACCACCAGCTTTCCCCAGGAGTCCATGTCAGTGGACTGCATATGACTGTACAGACAAGGTGCCACATTACAGAGAAATGTCACTAAGCCAAAGGATCTGAGACAGGGCATCCTGGCACATTCAGAGAAAAGCTGGTGGCTATAACTTACTAGACTCCAACAGCAGAGCATCTGGGACCTGACCTTACTACGTGGACCATCCACATACTGACTCAAGGACCACCTGCCAATCACATCCCCAGTGCTTCTCCCCATTCCCAAGCAGACTCCTGCACCTTCTCAGTCACACCGTGTCACTGATGCATCATCGGATGTTTGTTGATGTTCAAATGTTCCATCTCCCTTCCTAAGTGTTAAGCTCTTCACGGGCAGCAGGAAGCCATTGTCCAATTTCTCATGTCCTCTGCTCCTTTCTCCAAATCCCTCCTCCAAGCTCTGTCCCCAGCCTCAGCACAGGGCATTACCCCTAGGGGCCCCAAACTAATGCTTGTGGTATGAGTGAGAGAATAGATTCGTGTTTGCTTCTACCTCGGAGCACATGGACACCCAGGAGAAAGGCTTTATGTACGGCGTTACACAAGACTACTTTCATGTGCAGGTGTTTCCACACAGTTCCTTCTTGGATACCAAATTCCTGCTTATTGGACTGATTTTTTTAAAATGGCATGGAACTTGCCTCATTCTAAAGTGAGAAATGGCTGTGGTGGTTTGCAAGAAATTCAAAATATGGAAAATAGAGAGAGAGAATTGGTTTTCATCAGGGCCAGATTTCAATGGTGAAAATAATGAGTATAAGAATGTGTTGACACTGTCCGAACACTCCCTTTCTCACTATAGGCTGACTTTGCCTAACGAAGGTGACTAAGAGACTCTGGGTGGAGAGGCAGAGAGGATTATTTTAAGGATGCAGAGCTCCCACAACCAAATCAGATCCTGGAAACTCACACAGGCTCATGTCCCAAATCCCAGCCCGAGGTCTGAGAAGCCCACTGTAGATTAAGGCTCTCAACGCAGCTTCCAATAGGCTCTCGGAATAGTTATGTCCATTGGGATGACGTTATGACCTGAGCAAACCCCTGTGCACACCCCTCAGCAGTCCTGGAGGACCAACGACTGAGAAACTGACAAAAAGGGGCACAGTCTTTCCTTCTCACCATTTCCACATCTTTTCTAAACATTTTCTCCTTTCCAAACGTCACAGACATATACTCAATTCACACTCAGAAAGAACTGGTCTAATCTCTCCCACCTAGAGCCCATTTTTAGGTTATTTGGCCAAAAGGAATAGGGGGCAATAGAAAATTGAAGTTTTACTTTATGAGTCATTTTAGTCAGGGTTCTCTAGGGAAACAGAACCAACAGGAGACATCTATAAATCTTGTGAGATATTATAAAAATCATCTCACACAACTGCGGGGATGTACAAGTCCAAATTCCATAGGGCAGGCTGTAAGCTGGGAACTCTGATGAGGGTTTTCAATGAATTCCCCAGGAGAAGCTGGCTGGCTGAAGTAAAAATGGAAATTCTCTCTTCTGACTACTGAAAGCATTACTTCTAAAGCCTTCAACTGATTGGATGAGACTTCTCTCATTGTCGAAGGCAGTCTCCTCAGTTGATTGTAGATGTAATCAGTCATAGATGCAATCAACTGCCTGATGATTTAAATCCTTGAAATAGCTCACAGTAACAATCAGGCCAGTACTTGTTTGACCAAAAACTGGACACCATATCTGGCCAAGTTGGCACATGAAACTAACCATCACAGAACTTAACTATGAAATGAATTACTATTGTTAGCATCGTAGGCACAAGCTCTGATTTAACTGCTGAAAGTTTGTGTATGATTAAAATATTACTGGAAAGACACACAAAAAACTGGCAACTGTAGCTGTCTCTGGAGAATGGAGAAAAACTTACTTTCACAGTATAATTTCCATACCATTTGAATTTTTCATTAGGAGTAGGTATTCATTGCTTTTCAAAAGCTTAGATAAAAAAAATTAGAGAATGAATCAGCTAACTAATTTTTAAAAGTTCTTCTTGTTAAGAAAGCATCAAAATCCAGTTTCTCAAATTAATGTTCTTTTCTGGTTTAAGGATCTGAAAACAGAGCTTTAGTCTCACTTCTTTCTATAATTTGCCTCATGAATTGTGTTTCCTATCCATGAGCACAGAATATCTCTTCATTTATCTACATTTTCTTTGATTTCTTTCATTACTTTTGTAGTTTTTTACATATAAATTTTGTACATACTTTGTTAGATGTATACCCAAGTATTATATTTTTTGGTGCTATGGTAAATGGTATTTTATAAATTTCACATTCCAATCATTCGTTGCAGGTATATAGAAAAACTGTTGATGTTTTTATTCCTCATTTTTGTTTTAAATAAGCTTTTTATTTTTTGAATAGCTTTCAATTTACAGAAAAGTTACAAAGATAGTGCAGAGTTCCAACACCCACTTTCCCCTGTTGACATCTTACATTCACATTGTGCGTCTGTCCCAACAAAAACACCAACATTGAAACATTACTACTAACTAAGCTCTACACCTGATTTGGATTTTGTTAGTTCTTTCCACTGAAATCCTGTTTCCACTTCAGGATCCCATCCAGGAACTCGCATTACCCTTAGTCGTCGTGTCCCCCAGCCCCCCAGATACGTGACAGTTTCTTAGACATCCCTCATTTTCTCCACGACCTGGACAGCTAGGAGGAGTTTGGTTTGGTACTCTGTAGAATGCCTCTCAATTTGGGTTTGTCTGATGTTTTTCTCATATTCAGACCATGGTTATAGGTTTTTGGAAACATCACACAGGCGAAGTGCCCTTCTATCCCGGTAAACATCCATCTATCTCTATTTAGCAGATATCTACCAGGGGATATTAACTTTGTGTCATGCAAACTTGCTATACTCACTTATTAGTTCCCAAGGTTTTGAGAGGGGTTTTGTCAATATTTGGGGATTTTCCTACACAGACAATCATGTCATCTGTGTACAAAGAGTTTACTTCTGCCATACCGAACCGTATAAATTTAGTTCCTGTACTTGTCTACTTGCATGATCTAGGAATTCCAATATGATGATGAATAGGAGTGATTAAAGAGGGCATTCTTGCCTTGTTTGTAATCTCAGGGGGGAAAGCATCCAGTTTATCGCCACTTTAGGTGTTTTGTGGATTGTTTATCATGTTGAGAAATTTCCCCTCTATTCCAATTTTATGAGAGCTTTCATGATGAATGGTTTTGTTGGATTTTGTCACATGTATTCTCCTCATCAATATCTATGATCATATGATTTTTCTTCTTTACCTACTGATATAGTGGATTATACTGATTGATTTTCTAGCTTGAACCAGTCTTTCACACCTGAAATAAATCCCAATTGTTTGTGGTGTATAGTTATTTTTATACATTATTAGATTCAATTTGCTAATTTTTATTAAGGATGTTTTCCCATCCATATTCATCAGAGATTTTAGTCTGTAGTCTTCTTTCCTGTAATGTCTTTATCTGTTTTGATATTAGAGTAATGCTCACCTCATACAAAGAGTTAGGAAGTGTTCCCTCTCCTTTTATTTTCTGGAAGGAATTTAGGAAAATAAGTATCATTTTTTCCTTAAATGCTTAGTAGTGTTCTACACTGAAACCATCCGGGCTTGGTGAAATATTTTTTTTGAAAAGTTATTAATAATTGGTTTAATATCTTTAATAGGTACAGAGTTATTCAGATAATGTTTCTCCTTGTGAAAGTTTTGAGGCTTGTTCCTTTTGAGGAATTGATCCATTTACTCCAAGTTACCAAATGTGTGGGCAAAGAGTTGAACATACTATTCTTTCATTATTTTTTTTAATGTTATGGAGTCAGTAGTAATGACTCCTCTTTTATTTCTGTCAATGCTAATTTGTTTATTCTCTCTTTTTCCTTTGGTTAGCCTGAGTGGGAGTCTATCAATTTTATTGATTTTTTTCAATAAATTGCTGTTCTTTTTCTGGTTTCCTAAGGTAGAAGCTTTATTACTGAGTTTAGACCTTTCTTCTTTTCTAATATATGCATTTAATGCTATAAATTTCCCTCTAAGGACTGATTTCACTCATCCAACAAATTTTGATGAAGTTGGATTTTCACTTTTTCAGTTCAGAATATTTTAAAATTTATCTGGAGACTTCTTTGTTGACCCATATGTTATTTAGAAGTGTTTTTGTTTAATTTAATAATATTTGAGGATTTTCTAGCTATCTTTCTGTTATTGATCTCTAGTTTAATTTCATTATGGCCCAAGAGCATACTTTGTATGATTTCTATTATTTTAAGTTTGTTAAATTGTATTCTATGGTCTAGAATGTAGTCTATCTTGGTGACTGTTCCATGTGATCTCAAGAAGAATGTGTATTCTGTTGTCATTGGATGGAGTAGTCTATAAATGTCAATTAGTTAGTGCTGGTCAGGTTAACTATCTCCTTACTATGGTCTGTCTGCTTGATCTATCAGTTACTGAAAAAGTAGTGTTGAAGTCACCAGCTATAGTAGTGGATTCGTCTGATTCTCCTTGCAGTTCTATGCGTTTTTATCTTATATTTGTTGATGTTCTTTTATTAATTGCTTACCTTTTAAAGTTTGTTATTCCCTCTTGGAAATTGAAACATTATCATGATATAATGTCCCAAATTTTATTCCTAATGATTTTCCTTGTTCTGAAATAAGCTTTCAATGAAATTAATATAGCACTTCTGGATTTCTTCTGATTAATGTCATCTGGATATATCTTTCTGCATTCCTTTACTATTGTTGTAGATTTTTTATTTTGAAATAGTTTCAAACTTAAAGTTGCACAAATATACAAAAACAATACAGAGCATCCAACATACCCCCTTCCCAAATGTCCAGATCCACCAACTTTTACCATTTTGACATGTTATATCATTCTCTCTCTCTCTCTCTCTCTCTCTTTCTTCTAAACATATGAGAGATGATTGTAAATATCAAGCTCTTTAACACTTAATGCTTCCATGAATACTTTCTATGAAAAAGGATACTCACTTTTGTAAACACAAAAGTGGTTAACTACAGTTATAAAGTTCAAGAAACTTAACATTGATATATACCATACAATCTAATGGTTTTCTAATTGTTCTGATAATGTCATTTTGAGCATTTTCTTCTCCATTATTAGATCCAGTCCAGGATCATGTATTGCATTTAACTGTCACTCTGTCTTTAGTCTCCTTTTTATTTTTTTTTTGAATTGTGGAGACATATATACACACACAGTTTCCCAGTTCAACAAATCCCAAGCACACAATTCAGTGGAATTAATCACATTCACAATGATGTCCTACCATCAACGCCACCCATTGTCAAAACTTTCCATCACCCCAAACAGAAACCCTGCATCCATGATGAATCAGCACCCTATTACCCCTATCCCCTACCTCTGGTAACCTGTAATCTACTATTTGTCTCTATTAATTTGGATATTCTAGTTATTTCATGTAAATGGAATCATATAATATCTGTCCTTTTGTGCCTTATTTCACTCAACATGATGTCTTCAAAGTTCATCCATGTTGTAGTATGTATATCACACCTTTATTTCATTTTATGGCTGAACAATATCTTTTTGTATGTATATACCAAATTTTGTTTATCCATTCATCTGTCTATAGACACCTGGCTTATGCTTTTTGGCCATTGTGAATAATGATGTTCTGAACATTCATGAACAAGTATCTGTTTAAGTCCCTCTTTTCAATCCTTTTGGGTATATACCTAGAAGAGGTATTGCTGGGTCATGACAATTCTATGTATAACTTTCTGAAGAACTGCCAAACTATTTCTCACAGCAGCGGCACCATTTATTTTTCCCACCACAATGCATGAAGGTTCTTATTTCTCTGCATTCTTGCCAGTACTTGTTATTTTTTATTTTTCTATTAATAGCTATTCTAGTGGGTATGAGGTAGTATGCCTTTGTGGTTTTGATTTGTGTTTCCCTAATGTTTAATGATGTTAAGCATCTTTTCATGTGCTTATTGACAATTTTTATATCTTCTTTGGAGAAATGTCTATTAAATCCTTTGAGCATTTTATAAATTGGGTTTGTCTTTTTGTTATTGAGTTCTAGGAGTCTTTTTATATATTATAGATATTAAACCCTTACTGGAAGCACAGTTTCAAAACATCTTCCCCCATTCTGTAGGTTGTTTTCTCACTTCTTGAGAATGTCCTTGACATGTACATTTTTTTAATTTTGATGTAGTCCAATTTATCTATTTTTTTTCTTTTGTTGCCTGGACTTTTTGGTGTAAAGCTTAAGAATCCATTGTCTGATATAAGGCACTGAAGATATTTCCCTTTATTTTCATCTAGGAGTTTTATAGTTTCATCTATTATACTTAGGTCATTGATTTATTCTGAGTTTATTTTTTGAATATGTTGTAAGATAGGGGCCACTTTCATGCTTTTGAATGTGGATATTCAGTTTTTCCAGCACCATTTCTTGAACAGCTTATTCTTTCCCATTGAATGGGCGTGGCACCCTTGTCAAAATCAATTGGCCATACATGTGTAGGCTTGTTTCTGTGCTCTCAATTTTATTTCATTGGACTACGTATCTGTGCTTTTGCCAGTACCACACTCTTTAGGGTACAGTAGCTTTGTAATGAGTTTTGAAATCAGGAAGTGTGAGTCCTCCAACTTCGTTCTTCTTTTTCAAGATGGTTTTGGCTAATCTCTGGTCCCTTGCTACTCTGTAAGAATTTGAATATTAGCTTGTCCATTTCTGCAAAGAAGGCTGTCAGAATTTTGATTGGATTGCATTGAATCTGTAGATCAGTCTTATTAGTATTGACATTTAATGATATTAAGTGTTCCAATCCATGAGCAAACTATATTTTTCCATTTATTTAGGTCTTTAATTTCTTTCAGCCTTTAGATCCTTAGTTACATTTATTCCCAGGTATTTTATTCTTTTAGTTGCTATGTAAATAGAATTGTATTCTTGACTTCCTTTTAAGATTGTTCATCGCTAGTATATAGATTTTTGTGTGGTGATCTTGTACCCAACATGTTGCTGAATTTGTTTATTAGTTCTAGTAACTTTCTTGTAAATTATTCAGGATTTTCTATATATAGGACCATGTCATCTATGAATAGGGATAGTTTTAATTCTCCATTCCCAAGTTGGATGCCTTTTATTTCTTTTGCTTGCCTATTTGCTCTGGCTAGAAGTTCTAGTACAATGTTTAATACCACAGGTAACAGCAAGCCTCCTTGTCTTGCTCCTGATCTTAGGGGAGAGGTTTCAGTCTTCCACTGCTGAGTGTGATTTAGCTGTGGGTTTTTCCTATTTGCTCTTTATCATGTTGAGGAAGGTCCCTACTATTCCTGGTTTTCTCAGTGTTTTTACAAAGAAAGGATGCTGGATTTTATCAAATGCCCTTTCTGTGTCAATTGACATAAGTGTGTGTGTGTGTGTGTGTGTGTGTGTGTGTGTGTTCATTCTTTTAACATGGTATTTTGGTTTGCTAAAGCTGCCAGAATGCAATATACCAGAAATGAGTTGGCTTTTAAAATGGGGATTTATTAAGTTACAATTCTAAAGTTGTGAAAATGTCCAAATTAAGGCATCATGAAGAGGATATGGTTACTGAAGAAAGGCTGCTGGCATCCAGGGTTCCTGTGTCACATGGGAAGGCACATGGCAATATCTGCTGGTCCTTCTCTCTTGGGTTCTGGTTTCAATGGCTGTTTCCAAAAGTCTCTGGGTGTTTCTCTCTCCCTCCAAATATCTCTGAATTTTGTCTGCTCACAAAGAACCCCAGTAAAGGATTAAGACCACCTTGAATGGGCTGAGCCATATCTCAATCAAAACAACCTAACCAGAAGGTCCCAGTCACAATAAGTCTGTACCCACAAGAATGGATTACAAGAACACTGCATTTCCTGGGGTATATAACAATTGCAAACCAGCATACATAGTATATTACATTTATTAGTATTCTTATGTTGAACCCACCTTTGCATACCTGGTATAAATCCTGCTTGGTCATGGTGTATAATCCTTTTAATATGCTGGTGAAATAAGTTTCCCTAGTATTTTGTTGAAGATTTTTGCATCTATATTCATAAGACGTATTGTTCTATAATTTTCTTTTTTGTGATAACTTTTCCTGGCTTTGCTATGTGAGATTCTGGCCACAGAGAATGATTTAGGAAAGGGTCTTTCCTTCTGAATTTTTGGATGGCTTTGAGAAGGATTGGTGTTCATTATTCTATGAATATTTCGGTAAAATTCACCCGTGAAGCCACCTGGTCCTGAACTTTTCTTTGTTAGCAAGTTTATAATACTGATTCAAACTCTTTACTTGTTATTGTTCTGTTGAGTTCTTCTATTTCTTCTTGAGCCAGTTTAGGTAATTTGTGTGTTTTAGGTATTTGTCCATTTCATCTAGGTTATCCAATGTGTTGGTGGAAAATTGTTCATAGTATCCTCTTACAACCCTTTTTGGTCCATAAAGTCAGTATTAATGTCCCTCATTTCATTTCTGGTTTGTTATTTGTATCCTCTCTCTTTTCTTCTTTTTAAGTCTAACTAAAGGTTTGTAAACCTTATTGATCTTATCAAAAGGCTTACTTTTGGTTTCATTGATTTTCTCTGTTGTTTTTCTATTCTTTAATTTATTCCCAAATCTTTATTATTTCCTTCCTTCTACTCCTTTGGATTTAGCTTGCTCTTACTTTTCTAGTTCCTCCAGGTGTGAAGTTAGGTTATTTATTTCAGCTCTTTCTTCTTTATTAATGCAAGCATTCTTATCTCTAAATTCCCCTATGAGCACTGTCTTTGCTGCATCACATATGTTTTGACATGTTGTGTTTTCCTTATCGTGCATGTAGAAATTTCCTAATTGCCCTTGAGAGTCTTCTTTTCTTCTATTTCTGGTATTCCAATTACATATATGTTACACCTTTCGAAACTGCACCATGGTTCTTGGTTGTCCTGTTTTGTTTTTCCCCATTCTTTTTTTTTTTTTTTTTTTTTTTTTTTGCATTTCAGTTTTGGAAGTTTCTCTTGATCTATCACCAAACTCACTGATTTTCCTTCAGCTGGGTCCAGTGTGCTGATGAGCCCATCAAAGCCATTTTTCATTTTTCTTACCGTGTTTGGGATTTCTAGCATTTTCTTTACATTCTTTCTTAGATTACATTACCCATCTCTCTGCTTACATTACCCATCTGTCCTTGCATGCTGTCTACTTTTTCCACTAGGGCCATTAACATAATAATTAGAGTTCTTTAAAATTCCCTGTCTCATTCCAACATCTGTGTCATATCTGAGTCTGGGTTATGATGCTTATTTTGTCTCTTCAGACTGTTTTTTTCCCTTGTCTTATAAGCATGCCTTGTAATTTTTGGTTGAAAGCCAAGCATGATGTATTAAGCAATAGGAACTAAAGTAAATATGCCTTTAATGTGAGGTTTTTGTTAATCTGGCCAGGAGTTGATCTATGTTTAATGTTTTCTGTAGTTGTAGATGCCAGAGATTTTGACAAGTTTTTCTTTCCCTTGTTGACTTTGGGATTCCCTAAGAACTCCTCTTGAGATATAGTCTGTACCTCAGTTCCTCCATCTGTAATGCACTGTAATTACACTGGAGCCCTGTTGGCGTCGTAATAAAATGTGGGGGTGAATAAGTAGTCTTTAATATTATGATTAAATCATGGCTTTTGGTGCCTGTGTCCCTGGGCTCTGAACTTCACAAGTGTCTCTTAGCTGCTTTTCCCCCTAAGCTGATACAGGAAAGCTAGAGGAGGCTGATATCAGATAAATGTTCTTCTCTAAGGTGGATTCAGGCATCAGTAAATAGAGTGGGTCTACTGAAGAGTAGGTCTTTGTAATGGTGAAGGCTCTGGGATTATTTTCCAATGGTTACTTTTTCCCTCTGCCTACCAGAACCATGAAGGGATATTTCTTGGCTCTTCACCATGAGAGCCTAGTGGGGTTCCTCAAGGAAGTGTAGGGCTCCCCTATCACTGTGGACCCCAGGAATTTCTCACTTTCACATGAGTCCACACTCAACCTTCAGCAATTCATCAAAATTGCCATTTAAGTGTTCCTACAATGGCTCCAGCTACACTGCCCTGGGTATTCAGATCTCAGCTGTGATCTTCTGTATTCACCTGTGTCTCCAGATTTCAAAGTGGTGGTTTGCCTTGCAACCCCATTCTCTGATGGGTCCAAGAAAAGTTGTTAATATTCAGTTTTTCAGCTTTTTTTCTTCTGTAAGGAATGGGGAGGATGACATCTAAGTTCTTATATGTTGCAGCTGAAACAGAAGACTCTTTTCAATATTCTCATCTATAAAATGGAAAAGAGACTCTGCCCTGAATGCTTCAATAGGAATGAAATCATATAGCGAGAGGGCTTTCAGAAGCATCATGAGCTGGAGAATTCTACGGGATCTGTTAGCCTGTTCTTCATTTTATCAAAGCTTATATCAAAACTTTTTCATTCTACCCATTCAGAATCTTACAAGCTCTGTATCTTTATTCATGGTGACCTATGAATCAAGCCACAAAAATACCAAACTCTGTATTTCACATGGCCTTTTATCCTTAACATTTTACCTACTTTGCCCTTCCACAGGGTGGACTCTACCTAAAATAGACTCAGGTCTGGGTTAGGAGTAACAATGGGGCTACTTAGGAGTCAGATAGATGTTAAGTTATGGGATTGAGAGTACAAGGTTCTGAGACAGCAGTGACACTAGAAAGAGCATATTCAGTCCTAAAACTGGGGCAGAGCATGAGATGAAGAAAGAAGAGGATCCAATGGTCCGGGACCCTCAATCCTGGAAGATAACTCCTCTTCCGTTGGCATTCCAACTTAACCTCCAGATGGCCTCGGCTGCTTCCTCCCATTGACCAAATATCCTGATAACCATTATTCCTAGCATTATAAAATCCTGAGTCTGTAAGGAACCTGAGAATTTATGTGGTCCTGCCATCCATCCAAGGCAAGAATATTTTGAAGCCCAGATACATTATTAAGACTATATCTAGTTCAGCCCTCAGCCAAATCTCATTCTGCAACTTCCTAATCTCATCTGATTGTGCAGTACTTCAAATTCTCAGGGAATTTTTCAGAATCCTCCTATTGAGAATCACCTGAAGGTTTCATTACCTGGATAATTTACTCCCCACTGGACTATCAGCTGAATAAACTGCATATGCTCCTCCTTTGCTTTCGTCTTCCAGCTACTCTCAGTCCATGTGACAATGGCTCATACAGCCAAACTATCTGAGCTTGGAAATAAATATGAACCCTGGTGCCAAATGTGTGAGTAAAGTTCAAAGATTTATGCTACCTTAAAATTCGGCCAATTCCTGTGTACAAGAAAAAAATCAGTGGTTAGGCCAGCTTTGTTCTTGAAACAAATCAATCATAGCTCTTGCCAACGATCCCATTACCCTCTATATATTGGGGTCTTTCCTTCACATCCCCCATTGCATGTTGACAGCAGCTGTATTGACTGCATTTCCATAAGGCTTCTGTCTTGGTTCAAAATTGAAACCACTGTTTATATTCCCTTCTCTTATTAGCATCCTTAGATCCCTATTACTTTTCCCCAAAATAACTATAAGTGTGTGAACTAATTAGCTTAGAGAGCACAGGCTCCCTTAATGCCTTCAGAATCCTGCCATCTAACACGGATTTCTCTATGTTCTGAGCTGCACAATAGCCCTTCTCTTAGTTTTGGTTTAATTATTCTTCAAGGTCATTCTTATGCCACTCCTATCTATGTTCCTTTTCTTCTCCACTTCTGTTTTTAAGAGGATTTTTAAATAAGCTCAGGAGCTCAGCCATTTTTTATGTGTGTCATTACTAGCTTCAGTCCCCTTTTGCACTTATTTTACTTGGCCTATTTTTCTACAGCTTTGCCTGTTTCTATGCTATACTTGCAAGAGTGTTTCTGATTTTCTTTAACCCTTTTGCCAGGCTGGAGTTATTCTGTCTTGGTGGCCTTTACCTTTTCCTTACAGTTTGAACTGATGGTGCATGGCCTTGATTTGCACACTGCTCCTTCTCTCCTATTTACACACTGATGGGGCTTTTCGGTCAGTTTCCAAGTGCTCCTTCAGGAAGCCAAGCTGAGCATTCCCTTGATTTTAGAGATGCTCACTGGATACGCAGAAGCCCTAAAAGATAAGTTTCTCACCCGTGGGTTGTCCAACAGCACCCCAGTCTTCAGGATTTCCTATCCACCCACTGATTTATTCCTGCACTCGACTTTGACAGAAACCAAAATCCTGAGGTGAGAATAATAACAACAAATGCAACAATTGTAATAACAGTGTCACCTCCCACTACAGAGCACTGATGGCTTTTCAAGCACTTTCCTATAAATTATCCAATTCAGAAGACACATTGTCTAACAGGCATTTTCTTTTTGCTTTCTTCTAATTATTACTGTAATTATTTTCTATTTTTTTCCAAACTCCTATTGTAATTTCTCTCTTTCCCACTCACTTTGCATTATTAAGTACTACCTTAAAGAACTGTGGGACTCATCAGATGAACCCAGTGCAGAAATCAAGTCACACTCTGACCATTATTCAGCCCGAGGTCACCCAGTTTGGAGAGTAAACCCAGGAAGAGCTTTCAGTCTTTAAGTGTCTCCCAGTTGTTACTACAGATCCCAGTGATACAAGTCAGCAGAGCCTGAATCCTCAAGGTTGAATCTCTCAGAAAGATCTCAGAACCTCCTTTCAACATGACCCATCCAGGAGTGATCCTGGGTCAGAAAATCTAGGGTTTGAACCCACCCAAGGACCAGAGTCCAGGAGAGAGAGGCGGCCTCTGCTCAGCTTATATCAAACCAACCGTGAGGGCCCAGGGCCCAGCCCCTCCCCCATTTTCAGTGCACGCAGCCGCCTACACGACCAGGACAGAGTCAAGGTCACCAACCACTACCACTCCCCAGGGGGTGGGGGAAAGAGTGTATCCTCAAAGCATTAAAACTCCCCTCCCCTGATCACTGTCAATACCCAAATCCCATGAGACCCTGTGAAACTCCGTTGTCACACCCTGTGGACCTAAGTCTTTGTAAGCCACCCGCTCTGGCACTGTGCTCTCTCTCTTTCTGTGGTTCACTTTCCAAGACCGGCTGCAACCATGCAGCCATCATCTCCTGTCAGTAAGTCCCCATTAAACCCATGTCCACTTCTGTGCCTGGTGTGTTCTTCTGTCTTAGGGCCAAGCTCGGTTGGAACACCAACAACGGCTCATTCGAAAGGCAGGAACTAAAAATACAATGTTAAGATATTTCACTTGTGGCAGCAGCCAGATAAAACACAGAAAGGAAAAAATCATTTCTTAGTTGGTCCTGGAACAGTTTGTGATGAATGGGCACTGCAGAGACAAGTCCACTTTGATCGAGAAATAGGATTTACATGGAAGGAACCTGGAGAAACTCATGGGAGATCTCCCCAATGTTTGCATGAAGTCACCTGGTCTTGCCCACATCCCATGCGGGGACAGGAAAACCTCTTCTCAGAGAACATGCCTTTAAGAGAAGTCATTTTTCATCTCATGGAACAAATACCAGCAGGAACCCCAAGAGGACAGAGCATGAGGACACCCTTCCAGGGTCTCCAAGATACTCCCCTTCAAACAGGACAAGCAGATGGATATACAGACAGCAGCAACATTTCTGTGAAAACCAATCAAGTAAAGGACAGCATTACTAGTCAAGGCAATTGAGTACCTTCACTAGTTATTATTCAGAAAGAGACAAGCCATAAGCCTGAAGACGGGAGTGTTTCTTGGGAGAATGTGCAGAACTCCCGAAGAGCAGGGTTTGGCTCTTCCAGTTTCCAGGAAGGTTCTCTAGGAGGACCTTCTTATCAAGATGTCCCCATGGAAGTGGGACCACAGTTTCTCCCCAGGCCAGACCAAGCCACCCCTGAGCCTGTCCCTACCAACCAAAGCAATGATGGAACATCCAGGTGTGGGGTAAACCGAGAAAGAGTCTACAGTCCCCTCAAATCACACAGATGTAAGGACTGTCCAGGAATCTTAGGTAACTCTCTCAGCTACACACCACCAGAGAAGACACAGGAATGAGAGCCCATTTGTTTGTGCCGAGTGTCACAAAGGTTTCTTCCAAACATTAGACCTACACGTGCACCAGAAGAGTCACATGGCGGAGAAGCCCTTCAAGGGTAGCATGTGTGAAAAGTCCTTCAGTCACAAAAACAATCCATGGGCTCATGAGAGAACCTGCACTGGAGAGAAGCTTTACATGTGTTCCTTTGCCAGAGAAGCTACGGGCAGTCATCCACGTACCAACACCATGTGCGGACCCACCAGAAAATTAACCTCAAAATCAATCTCAGAAGCTTCCCAAGTTACTTTCCCCACATAAGATACATTTCATAATTATCAGTTATGCCTAATATACCCTGCAAAATGGTAATTTTTTTAGGTGGGATATCAGACACGGATTGGTTGCTTGGGTAGAATTATTCTGTCCTCTCCCTTCCTTTATTATGTGATACCCTTATTCAAAGGAAAAAAATAAAACCCAAAAACTGTGGAAAACACTTCAGAGATGGATCTAGACCAGAGAGTGTTGAACTTTTCAAAGTAGCAGACACAAAGCTTACACTGAACCTGGAGCCCATGTCCTACAGGAAATGTGGAGGAATTATCAGAAAACTGTGGATTAAAACCTCACAGCTGAGCACATCCAACAGAAACTGGGGAAATGCTATGTAACTCAGAGGCACACAGAAGACCCAAGTATCCATCAGTACCTCAAACACCAAGCTTGGGCAGCGCCTCATCCCAGACATCTTGGCCAATGGGGATTGGCTCTTATTTGATGATCAGGCATAGTCAGGATTCCAAGTGGGAGGATATGGGCCTCTGTGGATACAGGGTCTGGGCAAACCATCAGCGTAGAATGCCAGGTTGAGAGAGAGGAAAAAGACACCCAAGGACGAAACAAGGCAGAAGGCACAAGTCCTGGAAAACAGGGAGATTTCACAATTCACCCACAGGACAACTTAAGCAGAACAATCTAGAGCCAGACTTCCTGGGCTCCAATCTCAACTGCAACATTACTAGCCAGATGATCTTGGGCAAGTTACATAATCAATCTTTGCCTTAATTTATTCATTTGTGTAAAGGGGAGAAAAATGTACCTACCTCAGAGAGTTGTCATAAGGATTAAATGAGCAATTCCTTGTAACCTGATAACAGAAAGAAGCTTTTATGCAATTTAGGAGTAGCAGCATCCCATGCACAAAGTAGAAGGGAGCTCCAACCGGGAGTCTAGAAAGGGGAAGCTCAGGCAGGATGAATGGGAAGTAAGTGAGGAAATGTTCTTCTGATTGGCTAACATTAAGTATCTATTTGACATAGGGGAGTCTAAAAGTGGGGCACACCAGGAATGAGCTGGGCCCTCACGGTGAGGGATTGAAAATGTCTATTTGACCAAAAGGGGGAAAAAAGAAAGGTAATAAGCTGAGGTCACAGTGGCTGAGATACCCCAAATAGAGTCAAGAGGCTATCCCGGAGGTTTTTTTTATGCAAGCTCCAGCTAGACATTCCAAATAGCCACAGTACACCATGCCCTTACCAAAAGTAGTTCCCAAATACCTAGGTCCCTACCTGAGATTCTATAAAGGATTCACTCACTAAGTTTTATCTCTCAGAACCTTAAATCCACCAGAGTGTTCCTATGCCAGACAAATCCTAAAACCCAGAGGCAACAGCCTCTTTAAGAACAACACCCAGATGCAGCCCCCTTCCCCAAACTGTCGACACCCCTTTTCAATATGAACAAGTTAGGGTTCTCACTGCCTAGACTCCCCTGAAGATAGAGAAAGAGATTAAGTGAAAGGAAGGGGTAGTATCAAACAAGATAAGATTTAACAAAGGTCTATGAATACTGAAACTTTATATAAATCTATATATATATTTTTAGATGCTGGGGTGTTGGAATAGCTGGAAGGAGGTAAATGTCACGGTGGAACTGTAACCTGTAACATTCTTTGAAATTTGCTCTATGGCTACTGGTTGAATTCTGCTTTGAAAGTCTTCACCTTTCTGTATATACCCTTTATTGCATAATAAGGAAAGAACTGAAACTGTGGGGCTGTAACCCACAAGAATTTTTGAAATTACCTATGTAACTACTTGTTGAGCGTACACCGAAAGTTAACACCTTTCCGTATGCATGTTATATTTTACAACAATGGAAATAGCTGAAGTTGTGGAAATGTGACCCATGATATTCTTTGAAATTTGCTCTCTAACTACTTGTTAAAACATACTTTGAAAGTTATCACTGTTATGTATACATGTTAAAGTTCACAATAAAAAATGCATTTAAAAAAGTGGGGCACAGAAATATATTGATTAGTTTGGTATTCTCCATTCTGATAAGCCAGCTCTCCTGGACTGAAACTAGTTTTATCACAAGGAATTGCTTCTCAGCAACCCTGTAGGGTATGTTACATTTTATCAGAAAACCCTTCTTGGAAAGGGGTCTTCTCCAGGCAATGCCCAGTGAAGGCAGGTGGCCATTTTATTTTATTTAACACGTGCTTGAAAAATACATGGCATATGATAAAGTATTATATAACTGTTAGTTACTGCTATTATTATTGTTACTGCTACTACTATCTAAAGTGCCAGGATTTTTTCATGGGTTTTTGAAGCAGTAGAGGAAAATCAATAAGACTTAGGTAACTACATAAAAATAGAAACAGGATTTTTGAGTCAGAAAGCTTGTGACCGAAAACTTCTACCAGGCTAATTCCTTCATTCTGGGAATGAAGACAGTCTCAGAAGATGGTCTTTAATTCACAAACATTGTCTGAAGTACAGACTTCCTGGGGTTGAAAAACATTCCAGCAATAAACATCAAGCACAAATATCTTCAGGAACATAGAGAAAAAGAACAATAAAGATAAATATCGTCAGTGGTTATGTGCTGTGGGGCAGGCTCTATGTTAAAAAAGAATAGTGGAGAAAAAAAAATTCTGGAGTCACCTCAATTTTTAATATCAAACTTCAACATTCTCTTCTTTTATCTCAATGCAAATGAAAAAGCATAGATGTTCTTTCCCTTGAAGAAAAGGTCTCCTGTGATAAAGATGAAGTGGGTACTCAAATTGTTGAGAAGTGTTACATTTAATCCCTTCCTTAAAAAGAACTAATATACATGTTTTTGGCTGAAAAGATAATTTTCTTATAAAAGTAAGCATGGTCTCTGCTGTGGTAACAACATGGAGAACTAAATATCTGGCACTTCAAGTTTCCCAGTCTTCATTTCAGTCTCCCTAGAAAAGGAGATTGAAGCCACATTCCCAGAAATGTCATATTTATCAGCAGTGATAAATCTGGCAGAATCTGAAGGACTCATCTGCACTTACTTTAGCAGCAAAGACTCAGAAAATGGGCAATTGCTTCTCCGACATGAAAAAAAAGCATCCTAGAGCTGAGCAATCAATTGGAAAAAATGAGACGCACCTACCAAGGATGAGCTGTCTGGTAGATCATTCACGCTCAGTGAAAGAGTCCAAGTGTGGCCGACAAAGGCAGGCCGACTGGTACAATGAAAGGAACTGAGTAGAGTCTGTTACAAATACAGGGAGTGTAGCTTACTGTGAAATATTTTTTTTCCCACCATTTAGAATACTGGTATCAAACTGCTTCTCTCAGAATTATATTGGTCTACAAATCCATCTCAGAACCCCTGGTTTTAGGTCTACTTTTCTAAGGTTCAAGAATGATCACTACTGGCATTATAAAGAGATTCTTTAAACTATTTTATCCTGGTCCCCTGAGAAATCAGACTTCCAAACATATTTCAATTATATTTGTATCATGTGACCCTTTAGTTCTAATGACAAAATCCAGGAACTATGAGTTATGTGTCTGTCAAACAAGTTAAGAAGGCTTTAAATAATTCCAGGAAGGACTGAAGACTTGGTAAGGCAGGTAGGAGAGAAATGCATGTATTTTCAAAGGTTCAAAGAGTTTTTAAGGAATTTCTGCCTTCTAAAGATGTAAACCGCCCACACTCCACATTTCATTTGACAGACCAGTTGATCTATCATCTACTTCGACTCTACACAGACTTGGTGAGGCCATGTAGCTAACCTAGCTCTGCAAATGCTCAGGCCTGTTGGCATTATTTTCCCCCTTGTTTATTATAATTTGTTGATATCCAGACAAACTTTCAGGCAGGTCCTGTAGACTTCAGATTTTCACAATATTACAATTCCAGCAGGCTGAATGTTAAAAAAATGGAAATTGGACAGACTGTTATCAACTTTAATCGACCATTAGAGCATCGGAGCCTGAAGGCACAGTATTTAACAGGATGGTCAAGTAAAATGCTGTCTCTTTCATTTGGAATCTGGGAATAAAGCCAACCCAGATTAAAAGGGGAAAAAAGCCATTACTCTGACAGCTGTGGCAGAGCACAAGGATCAGCGCTGCAAAGGAGGCCAAGAAGCAAATTTTGCAGCACACTTGGGTGAGATTCGTCTACTGGATTCTGGTTTGCAGATTTTGTACAGAATGAAGATAAAGAAGCCAATGACTGAGATCCTGGTCTACCAGAATGAAGGCTATCATCTAATACCAAAAAAAACAAAACGAAACAAACAAACAAAAAAAGGATCCTATGGCATCCTATTGCACTGCCAGGCTTGGCCTCAATTTGTCACCACCTTCCTGGGCAGCAATAGCCATCTTCTCAGAGAAGCAAATACTTTGCTGCCTTAGTTGGGCTCCTCTGCCTCAGCCCTCGGGCAAGGTATAATGCGAATGCTTTAGAGAATGTGTCTGGAATTAAGGTTTTTAGTTACACCTGACATTAGTGAGCTTTCACCTATTGGCAGCCATTTTGTTAAAACCACCCACAGAAGGGCTGTTTCACTGGAAGTCAAGTTCCCTTCTCCTTAATGCCGCTGTTGGCCATGCCACAGATTGCTTCCAACACCGTTTACTCTGCTAATGTGGTTTTGCACATCATGAACTTTCAGAATGTTAAACTGAACACAGTCTTTGATTTTAAACAAAATATATTGTTTACGTAAAGGGTCTAATGGCCCATAGCAATCCAATTTACATGTAAAGTACAAGATTTCGTATTGAATCAGTTTTATTACTTCACATATGAAGGATATTGAGCAGTGGTAGGTATACTGCATTTGTATCAGAAAAATACAAGGACAGTTTTATTGGGCCAGTGCTTAATAATATTAGAATCGATTACCACAATGAGAGGCGAGACTCTGTTCACTATGACAAGCAGCAACATCTCCCCCACACCACTGTCCAATGAATCCCTCCCCCATTCACTCAATGAAAAAAACATAGTTAAAGGGTTAATAAGGCTTCCCAAAGTGAGAACATTAATTCTCTATTAGCAGCAAGGGGATATTGTTGATACCATCTAAAATTTATTAAGCACATTTGCTTTGCCGGGCATTGTACCAAATTCATAAAACATAAGCTACTTTATCACTGGTTGCTTTCTGCGCTAATTATGTTGATTCGCTTGGCCTCTCAAAAATTGGATGTAATCTTTCCCATGTTTTCTTGATTATGGAAACCCCAAATCTGTTTTCTGTATATTTTGGGTTTTCTTTCTGTGCACTCCAATCATTAGATGATTTCTTTGCAAAGCGATCTGTACTCTCATAAACTATGAACTATATAAAATATTTTAGAAGAGAGCTCATCATTACTTTTTCTTAATCTAGAAGGCTGTTCTGTAAACACTGCTGTAAAGAGAGAAGGGCAGGGAAAAGGGGGATAACCCTGACTTGTACAAAACTCCGGAGGAGGGTCAAGACTGGAGAGGGACCCTACAAATGACGAATTGAACAGAAAGAAAAACATCAGGTAGGAACACTCCATTCTGGACCAGGTGGTCCCTCCCCTTAGTTGGTCTCATGCAGCAGGGAAGGAGCTCAGAAACACAGTAGGGATCCTCTCACCTCCCACCAGGGTCACAGACTATAAAATCTCTCACAGCAGTGAGACAGATCCCTACCATTTGGAGATCCAGGGGCAGGGGAGGACAATTCAAGGCTCAGATCAGTGAGGGATGAAGAGTCTGAGAAAATGTGGGCAGAGACTGTTTCCAGCCCTGGGTCTGGAGGCCCTTCCCCCACTCTTGAGGGAAACAGTAACCAGCAGCCTGATAGTTGCCAGGAGATGGCTGAAAACTGGGGCAGCTAGAGGACTCCTCTGCCACAGGTAGAGTAGGGGACACAACCCCACAATGAGTCAGATTTTGCCTGACAAAGTGAGGTCACAAGAACCCCATAGCTTCAGCCCTGCCCACTCAGATTGGGGCTCCAGGAGGCAATTCAGTTCTACCCAGTGAGACTCAGCAAGTCTCCAAGGGATAATTCAGCCCTGTTTGGTCAGATACAGCCTTGGATCCAGAAGGTAAACACCTTCTGAGGATGAGTAACCACCAAATAGCACCATCTGCTGGACAGACTGGAAAATGCAAGGGAATTGTAGGACTTCTCAGAACCTCTCCAGACCTTATCGCAAGTCCACAGGATATGGGCTACACCCCCTGCACAGGAACCCAACCCTCTTTAACCTGAGAAATACAGACAACCCAATGGCTAAAGCATCACTCTAAAACAACTCCAGGGTTTGCTGGCTGGTGAAACATGGAGCAAACTTGTTTGATCCACACACAGAAACCTTGCTGTGGTACCCAGTGCCTAACCCCCAGAGGCAGGCTGCTGTGGGTGCCTGGTTTTGGGGGAAGACTTAAGGGCAGAGCTAATCGGACAACTGGTTGGTGAAAGAAACAATGAACAGATAGAGATCAAGGCCAACCAACAAGAAATCCCTAGGCAAAAGAGATAAAATGGCCTCCAGAATAAACTAACCAAGAAAATCAGATGCCTAGAGAGAAAAAAATCAAAAGTAATACTAGGAAGCACATAGATATGGAACAGCCAAAGGAAGAAACTAACACTTCAACTGAGATACAGGAGTTGAAACAACTGATTAAAGATGTTCAAACAAATCTTCTAAATAAAATCTATGAGTTGAAAGAAAATGTGGCAAAAGAGATGAGGAAATAAAGAAGAAACAGGGTGTCCATACAGAAAAATGCAAAAGCTTGAAAAAAACAAATGATAAAACTTACAGGAATGAAAAGCACAATAGAAGAGATGAAAAACACAATGGAGACATGCAACAGCAGACTTGAAGAGGCAGAAGAAAGCATTAGTGAACTAGAGGATAGAACATCTGAAATCCTACACACAAAAGAATAGATAGAGAAAAGAATGGAAAAATATGAGCAGGGTCTCAGAGAACTGAAGGACAACATGAAGCACACGAATATACATGTTATAGGTGTCCTAGAAGGAGAAGAGAAGGGAAAGGGGGCAGAAAGAATAATAGAGGAAATAACAAAAATTTCCCAACTCCTATGTAAGCCATAAAATTACAGGTCCAAGAAGCACAGCATACCCCAAACAGAAGTGATCCAAATAGACCTATTCCAAGACATTTACTAATCAGATTGTCAAATGTCAAAGACAAAGAGAAAATTCTGAAAGTAGCAAGAGAAAAGCAATCCATCACATTGAAGGGAAGCTCAATAACACTAAGTGTGGATCTTTCAGCTGAAACCATGGAGGTAAGAAGTCAGTGTTATGATATATTCAAGATACTGAAAGAGAAAAACTGCCAACTAAGCATTCTATATCTGGCAAAACTGTCTTTCCAAAAATGAGGGAGAGATTAAAATATTTACAGATAGACACTGGAAGAGTTCATGGACAGGAGACCTGCTCTACAAGAAACATTAAAGGGAGCACTACAGACAGATAGGAAAAAACAGAAGAGAGAGATTTCAAGAAGGGCATAGAAAGGAAGATTAGCAGTAAGGGTAACTAAAGGGTAAAAAGAAAAAAAAGTAAGATATGACATATAAAATCCAAAACAATAAAATGGTTGAAGAAAGTAATGCATTTACAGTAATCACATTAAATGTTAATGGATTAAACTACCCAATCAAAAGACAGACTGGCAGAGTGGTTAAAAAAACAAGATTCATCTATATGCTGTCTAGAAGAGACTCACTTAAGACCCAAGGACAAAAACAAGTTGCAAGTGAAAGGCTGGAAAAAGATATTTCATGCAAACAACAACCAGAAAAGAGTGGGAGTAGCTATACTAATATCAGAAAATGTAGACTTCAAATGTAAAACAGTTAAAAGGGACAAAGAAGGACACAGTATCAATAAAAGGGACAACCCGTCAAGAAGACACAACAATCATAAATATCTATGCACTGAACCAGAGTGCCCCAAAATACATGAAGCAAACACTGACAAAACTGAAGGGAGAAGTAGACACCTCTACAAAAGTAGTGGGAGACTTCAATACACCACACTTATCAATGGATAGAACATCTAGACAGAAGATCAATAAGGAAACATATATTTTGAATAAAGTGATAAATGAACTAGACTTAACCGACATTTACAGAACATTGCATCCAACAACAGAAAATGAAAATGAGGACACAACATATCAAAACTTACGGAATGCAGCAAAGGTGGTGCTGAGAGGGGCATTTATCATCCTAATGCCTATATTAAACTAGATGAAAGAGCAAATATTGAGGCCTTAACTGCTGACCTGGAGGAACTTGAGAAAGAGCTAGCAAACTAACCCCAAGGCAAACAGAATGAAAGAAATCACAAAAAAAATTAGAGCTGAAATCAATGAAATCAAGAACATAAAAACAAGAGAGACTCAAAAAAACCAGACATTGGTTCATTGATAAAATCAGTAAAATCAATGGACACTTAGCCAGGCTGACAAAGAAAACAAGAGAGAGGATACAAATAAATAAAATCAGAATTGGGAGGGGGGCATAACTACTGACCCTGAGGAAATAAAGGAAATAATGAGAAGATTCTATGAACAATTACATGCTAACAAATCAGACAACTTAGATGAAATGGACAACTTCCTAGGAAAGCAAGAACAACCAACACTGACTCAAGAAGAAATAGAAAACCTCAACAAAACAATCGCAAGTAAAGAGATTGAATCAGTCATCAAAAAACTCCCAAAAAAGAAAAGTCCAGGATCAAATGGCTTCAAATGTGAATTCTACCAAGTATTCAAGAAAGAATTGGTACCAATCCTGCTCAAACTCTTCAAAAAAATTGAAGAGGAGGGAAAGCTACCTAATTCATTCCATGAAGTCAACATCACCCTAATACCAAAGTCAGACAAAGATAATAGAAGAAAAGAAAATTACATACCAATCTTTTTAATGAACATAGATGCAAAAATCCTCAACAAAATACTTGCAAATCAAATCCAGCAGCACATTAAAAGAATTATACACCATGACCAAGTGGGTTTTATTCCAGGTATGCAAGGGTGGTTCAACACAAGAGAATCAATTAATGCAATACACCACATCAATAAATTAAAGAGGTAAAACCACATGATCATCTCAATTGATGCAGAAAAGGCATTTGACAAAATTCTGCATCCTTTCTTGATAAAAACACTTCAAAGGCTAGGAATAGAAGGAAACTCAATCAACATGATTAAGTAATATATGAAAAGCCCACAGCTAACATCATACTCAATCGGGAAAGACTGAAAGCCTTCCCTCTAAGATCAGGAACAAGACAAGGAGGCCCACTGTCACCATTGTTATTCAATATTGTTCTGGAAGTTCTAGCTAGAGCAATTAGGCAAGATAAAGAAATAAAAGGCAACCAAATTGGAAAGGAAGAAGTAAAACTTTCACTGTTTGCAAATGGCATGATCCTATACATAGAGAATCCTGAAAAATCTACAGTAAAGCTACTAGAACTGATAAACAAATACAGCAAAGTGTCACAGGATACAAGATCAATGTGCAAAAATCAGTAATGTTTCTATACACTAGTAAGGAGCAATACGAGGAGGAAATCAAGAAAAAAAATCCCATTTACAATAGCAACCAAAAGAATAAAATATTTAAGAATGAATTTGACCAAAGACATAAAAGACCTATACGTAGAAAACTACAAAAAAAAATTGCTAAAAGAAATCAAGGAACACCTAAATAAATGGAAGGACAAATCATGTTCATGGATTGCAAGACTAAATATAGTTAAGATTTAAATTCTACCCAAATTGATTCATAGATTCAAAGTAATCCCAATTAAAATCCCAACAACTTACTTTGCAGAAATAGAAAAACCAATAATCAAATTTATTTGGAAGGGCAGGGTACCCTGAACAGCTAAAAATATCTTGAGAAAGGAAAATGAAGAGGGAGGTCTCATGCTACCTGGCTATAAAGCATATTACAAAACTACAGTGGTCAAAACAGCATGATACTGGCATAAAGATAAGTACACTGGTCAGTGGAATCAAATTTAGTGTTCAGAAATAGACTCTCATCTATAGACAATTGATCTTTGATTAAGCAGTCAAGTCAACTCAACTGGGACAGAGAAGCCTCTTCAACAAATGGTGCTTGGAGAACTGGATATCCACATCCAGAAGAATGAAAGAGGACCCCTATCTCATACCTTATACAAAAATTAACTTAAAATGGATCAAAGACCTAAACATTAGAGATAAGACCATAAAACTTTTAGAAGAAAATGTAGGGAAATATCTTAAACATCTTGTGATAGGAGATGGTTTCCTAGACCTTACACCCAAAGTGTGAGCAATGAAAGAAGAGATAGATGAATGGGATCTCCTCAAAGTTGAAAACTCTTACACATCAAAGAACTTTGCCAGGAAAGTAAAAATGCATCCTATGCAATGGGAGACAATATTTGGAAACCACATATCAAATAAGGGTTTAATATCCAGAATACATAAAAGATCCTTTATATCTTTTGACAACAAAAAGTTGAACAATCCAATTAAAAAGCAGGCAAAAGACATGGACAGACAATTTATAAAGAGGAAATACAAATGGCTCAAAAACATATTAAAAGATGCTCAACTTCACTGGCTATTAGGGAAATGCAAATCAAAACCACAATGAGATATCACCTGACAACTACTAGAATGGCCATCATCAAAAAAAAAAAAAAAAAAAACAGAAACAAAAAACTACAAGTGTTGGGGAGGATGTGGAGAAAGAGGCATACTTATTCATTGTTGGTGGGAATGCAGAATGGTGCAACTGCTTTGGAAGGCGGTTTGGAGGTTCCCCAGGATCATTACTGGGTATATACTCAGAAGAAAAGAAGGCTAGTATGTGAATGAACATTTATAAACTGATGTCTGTAGCAGCATTATCCACAAATGCCAAGAGACGGAAACAGCCCAAATGTCCATCAATGGATGAGTGGATAAACAAAATGTGGTAAATACCTATGATGGAATATTATGCAGCTCTAAGACAAAATAAAGTCATGATGTAATATAACAACATGGATGAACCTTGAAAACATTATGCTGAGTGAAATTAGCCAGAAACAAAAGGACAAATACTGTATGGTCTCACTAATATGAACTAACTATAATGACAAACTCTGTAAGTTCAAGTTAAGAACACAGGTTATCAGGAGGTAGAAAGAGGGTAGAGATTGGGTATTTGATCGCTATAGGAATATAGAATGTTCAACAGGATTGATTGTTCAGATCCAGAAATGGATAGCACAATGCTATGTGATCCTAGTACAATATTGTAAGTATAATGAAAAAAGCCAAGTGTGAGTATGGCTAAAAGAGGAAGGCTAGGGGCATGCATGACACCAGAAGGAAAGACAGAGGTTAAAACTGGGACTGTCTAACGTAACAAAAACTAGAGTGGACAATGTTGGTGATTAAACTTAGAAATATAAGAAAGTTTTTACATGAGGGAGAACAAATGAATGCCAACATTGAAGGGAAAAATACAATCAATGAAAACTAGGGTCTACAGTTAAAAATAACATTGTAATATTCTTCCATTTATTATAACAAAGGCAATACACCAAAGCTAAATGTCAATAGAGTGGGATATAAGGGAAGAGTATGAGACTATTGTTGTTGTTATGTTTCTCCTTAATTTTATTTTACTTAATTTTTATTCTTTATTCTTCTATCTTTTTTTTTTCTTCCTCTTCTTTTTTTTGTTGAAGAAATGGAAATGTTCTCTACAGATTGTGGTGGTGAAAGCATAATTATGTGGTTATACCAGGAGCTATTGATTGTTCTCTCAGGATGGATTGCATGGTGTGTGAATAAAACATTTTAAAAAATAAACAGAAAGTACAAGTGCTGGAGAAGAGGTGGGGAGAGAGACATACCCATTCACTTTTGGCAGGGAAGTAGACTGGTGCAGGAATATGCTTGGAGGAACTGAAGGTAGGGACACAAATAGGCATTTACACACTGGTGCTTATGGCAGCAATATTCACGATTTGCAGTGAATGGAGGTGGCCTAAGGGTACATCGATGGGTGAATGGAAGGGCGAACTGTGGTGTATATGTACGATGGAATATTAAGTGACTGCAAGAGGGGACAAAGTCATGAGGCAGGCAACTAGGTGAATGAAACTTGAGAGCAGTATGTTGAGTGAAAAAAGCCAGAAACAAAGGACAAATATTGTAAGGCCTCACTAATACAAATTTACTGCAATGAGCAAATGCTGAGAATTGAATTCGAGAGCACAGGAACCAGGGGGTAGAATGTGGACAGAGGTTGGGCGATCGATGATGCAGGAGTGCAGTGTTCAACGAGGCTTGTTGCAAAGGTTAGTAGATTGTAAGCTCTTACAGCAGTCACGCCTATTCCTGAGTTTTGACTGTTATTAAGAGATGTTTATTTGGTACAAAATTTATATTCTTTGTAGCATGCTCTCTAATATAACCTGTATGGTAAGTTTATCTAAACAACATGGTTTCATGGAACCTAAAATGGGAATGAGATCTTGTTATTCTGCACAGGTTAATAATGATACCCTGATGCACCCCAGAGTACTGTGGGCAGAAAATAAAAAACTATTGGCAAAGTCCCCTTGAGGGACTGGGGGAAATGTGGAAATATTAAACTTCCTTGCCTGGGGAATTCCTGATATTCCTGCAAGCATTAGGGAATCCCAATTTAATAAATCAAGCCCTTGATCTTGCAACTTGCCCTTATGAAACTTATTCCTGCAAAGGAGAAGCTAAGCCTACTTATAATTATGCCTAAGAGTAACCCCCAGAGAACCTCTTTTGTTGCTCAGATACGGCCTCTTTCTCTCAGACAACTCTGCAAATAAGCTCACTACCCTCCCCTTACATGGAACTTGACTCCCAGGGGTGTAAGTCTCCCTGGCAATGTGGGACATGACTCCCAGGGATGAGCCTGGACCTGGCATCGTGGGATTGAGAAAGCCTTCTTTATGAAAGAAAATAAAGTTTCAGTGGCTGAGAGATCTCAAATGGAGTCGAGAGGTCATTCTGGAGGTTATTATTCTTATGCATTAGATAGATATTCCTTTTCAGTTTCTACTGAATTAGAATAGCTAGAAGGAAATACCTGAATCTGTTAATTGGTAATCCAGTAGCCTTGATTCTTGATGATTATTGTATACTATATAGCTTTTACCATGTGACCATGCAATAGTGAAAACCTGGTGACATACCCTTTAACCAGTGTATGGGCAGATGAGTGATAAAAAAATTACAAATATATATATATATATATAAATGATAGGGTTGATAAGGGGTATGGGATAGTTTAGGTGTTCTCTTTTATTTCTTTTTTCTTTTTTAATTTTTTTATATTTTTTCTTTATTTTGGAGTAATGAAAATGCTCAAAAATTGATTATGGCAATGAATGCATTTGATGATACTGCATGTAATTGATGTATACTTTGGATGGATTATATAGTGTGTGAACATATCCCAAAGATAACCCAGCCATAACCCTAGAGAGAAAATGCATACATGTGTGGCTGTGTGCGTGAGCTCACACATAGTTAGCACATGCTTGAAGTGTACTGCACAACTGGTCTTTTATAAAACAGATTAGTTATGAAACCGTTACATTTGTAGACATTGGTTGTGCTAGTTCTGTCTCCCTACAGCAGGAAAAAACAAAGCAAAACAAAACACTTAGCAAAATACCAAGTTCATTTGAATAGGACGTGAGATACAGTAGGTTAGTATAGGCTGGAGAGAAATAGTGACACATCCCAGAGTAATTTGGGAAGATAATAAAAAATATATTTGCAGCCTCCTCCCCCACCCCAAGGAGCTTGGGGAAGGTACAGAAGTGTTGGACTTCCTCACCTGGACTGGTGTTGATGTTGTCACATTGGGACTGGCGGTTTGATGTGCTGAGCCCTCAATCACGGGACTTGCCCTTATGAAGCTTGTTACTGCAAAGGAGAGGCTAAACTTGCATATAATTGTGCCTAAGAGTCTCCCCTTGAGTACCTCTTTGTTGCTCAGATGTGGCCCTCTCTCTCTCTCTAACTGAGCCACCTCGACAGGTGAACTCGCTGCCCTCCCCCCTACGTGGGACCTGACTCCCAGTGGTGTAAATCTCCCTGGCAATGCAGAATATGACTCCTGGGGATGAATCTGGACCTGGCATCATGGGACTGAGAGCATCTTCTTGACCAAAAGGGGGATGCAAAAGGAGACGAAATAGTTTCAGTGGCTGAGAGATTTCAAATGGAGTCGAGAGGTCACTCTGGTGGACATTCTTATGCACTACATAGATAACACATCTTAGGTTTTAATGTACTGGAATAGCTAGAAGTAAATACCTGAAACTACCAAACTCCAACCCAGTAGTCTGGACTCCTGAAGACGATTATATAATAATGTAGATTACAAGGGGTGACAGTGTGATTGTGAAGACCTTGTGGATCACACCCCCTTTATCTAGTGTATGGATGAGTAGAAAAATGGGGATAAAAACTAAAGGACAAATGGGGTGAGATGGGGGGGATGGTTTGGGTGTTCTTTTTTCACTTTTATTTTTTATTCTTGTTCTGGTTCTTTCTGATGTAAGGAAAATGTTCAGAGATAGATTGTGGTGATGAACGCATAACTATGTGATCATACCGTGGACAGTTGATTTTACACCATGGATGATTGTATGGTGTGCGAATGTGTTTCAATAAAACTGAATTTAAAAAAAAAAAAAAAAATTCCAAGTTCAAATTAGGAAAAAAATTCCTACATAAGAAAATCCTCTCCCCTCCCAATATCCTTCCTCCCTGCAGATTCCCAAATCTAGACTCAGCTGCTAAATCTAACACTTCCTAGCACGGATGCTCATGAGGCAGTGAAGAAGCTGAAGCAACTGAAGCTCTGCTTAAACAGGAAGTACCTCTCCCACCTGTTGCGTCAAAGCTGCATGATGACTGGTCTCCAAAAATCACCAAATGCATCTATCAAATAAAAGAACCCTCTGGCTCTTCTTTCTCTTCAGATTTCAGAGACTGGGATTTAAGTGGGAGAAAAATGCACATTTAACCAGCTAAGAAATTTACTTTTAAAAGACTCACCGCATGCCTTGAAAAAGAACGGTAAATTTTAATATGTTGCAATTTCTACTCTTGATGCATTAACTCCAACTTCCTCCATTGCTCACCACCCCCTATTAAGCAAGCATCCAATACCTCACTCATCAGATAGATAAAGGAGCCAAAGAATCAGTGTGCCCTGGCCATTTCAGTCCCATTCTCTGTTCTTCACGTTTGGTTGCTAATTTCCAAGCCATTGGGCTAGGTTTGGAAGGGGAGGTCTAGATGGAGGAAATATGACCTGCCTTCCAAGGTATTCATAGACTCTTGGGAGGTAAGTTTCACATTGACATAATTAGTAAATAACATACAGTGGTATTGATTAGAAATCAAAATGCAAGGCCATTGGAGTTCAGGGAAACAAATATTTCACTATAGCCACTATACTGTATTACCAAGGCAGGAAAGTAGATTATCATATTCTTGAAATATTTTCAATGGTTATTGAATAATGAGGGTTTTCCTTTATTTCTCTGTAAGCAGAAAAGTCAAGTAATTTATAACATGTTCACACCCAGTCATTCCACTTACTTGATGAAAAGAAAAGCATTAATAAAGCCACTATTTTTTGTAGGAATCAAAGTGTCTTTGGTTTCCACCTTGCTTCTTTTACCAATACAGAATGCATCTTCCCAAAGGAACAGTGTTTTATATATGGCAATTACTACCCATTCAATTTCAGCCCTATAAATGCACCTGACAAGCCTATGCCAGCCCTTGAAATCACACAAAAAATAGCCCTTCCAGAATATCTCCAGGTTCCCTCTAGCCTGCCGACACCAGTCATCTGCATGCACTATTTTTGTAGTTCTCAACCTCCTTCCATTCTCTTTGATGCCAATCTTGACTGTCCCTCTCTATAAAGCTCCTTGGATTGGCCTTATCCCTCCAGAGTAAACTTCCTGTATCTGCCTAGGGACTCCACGTGGGGGAAAGAGACCCTCCATCCAAGCCTTACCAGAACACAGCCTTTCTGATGCCAGAGCAGAATAGCAAAACATCTACTTATCTGCATCTATCATCCAGTGGAGGGTGAGCTCTTCAACATATGGGGTGCAGACTGCCTCGTCTCTTCATTCTAACAGTGCCTGAAAACAATAACCACACAAAGGGTTGCTGAAACGACGCTGCAAGATTAATTAACTCCCCCCAATCAAAATTTCCATTTACTCAATGGTCTCAACTAGAGGTTAGAAAGAAAGCAATCTAATTGAATTAATTCACTCAGAGGCATAAATGTTTAAAAATATATCAGTCTGAAGTAAGAGTTGGCAATGATATATATTTTTTAAATCTCCCCAGGAGATTTAAATGAGCAGCCAGGCTTGAGAACCACTGACATAAAATGCCCTATGTGCTCTGGTCCCGTCTTCTCTCTTCTGATTCTCCCATCACCCACCCTCTAGACATACTGAGCTGATTCCTTTTTCCAAACACACCATCCATTCCCACATGCTCATGTCTGTCTTATGGACTGGGAGCAACTAAAGATGAGGGACAGAGGCAGTGTCTCCCAAGATCTTCCTACCACCACTCCTATTCACCTCCTGAATCACACTGTTTTGTTTTGTTTTTCCTGGAAATAGAGATCAGAAAATTATATCTCATTTTGAACAAGAGTTAAACTGGCAGATCAAAATACCATCTCTACATAAGGAAACTAAATCAAAAGCTATTTTGGAAATTATGGGAAATTAGATGAATCTGAATGAGAAGAAAATACAGAGGTTAAATTCTCTAAGATCATCGGCAGCAGCTCATCTCAGTGGTGGATGGATTTTTGTTGGCGTTGGAATTGGTTTTCTTCATCTTCAGAGTAAACCACATTATCTAATTCTAGAAAAGGATTTACTGCCGTTGCAAGAGCTATGAAAGGGGGTCATAATTCCTGACACTTCTCCCCAGTCTCTCCTCATCCTCCAGCAAAAAGCATCCAGACACTCTGGTAATGGCTTTGTAGGTGCTGTTGGTGCAGCTTGGTCTCACGCTGATGGATTTGAACCTGACCCATCCTCTGGTTTTCTGTAATAACAGAGGTGGCCTCAGAGACCAAACAGAGTGAGCTCAGCATTCAGGTCCATACAGATGGATGTTTCTCGTGAAAGTCATCACAGTTGAATGCTCAGATGATGGATCTGCTACACTCAGGACTCCATCTGAAACATGTAGGGCTTGTCTTCTAAGATGAGCCTGAAACACCTCCTCAGCTGGCCTTTCACAAACATGCCTTTTCTGGGCAACTCTGCTAGAGCAGGGGAAGAAGAGGGCAAGGGTATTGGTCCGGATTAACTAATACCCAAGGGGAAAGAGACGTACGTGACCAACATTCCAGGTTCACCATAAGTATTTTATTCACTTAAGTGTCTCTGAAATTTTGTCTTGGACCGTTAGGAAATTTTCCTAGTTGTGAGACTTGAAGCCTCATATGAGTGAAAATAGGTGAAGGAATTCTTACAGCCAGGTCTATAGTTGGAGTCTCAAGGAGAGATCTATAGGACTTTAGTTCCCATCCTTTAGCAGAGGACTATCATTGCCAGGGAGTGTGAAAAGGGCACCATCATCACCACATGCCCTGCTTCTCTGTGAGCAACATGCCATGTAAAATACAGGAAAGAGCCAATCCTTGATGGACGGAAGGGCAGCTCTCAGAGAAGTGGATGGGTGACCCCCAAAACTCACTTGGACGGTCTTCACTGGTCTCTGGAAGTACCCCGAGCTGCTCCTCCTCGGCCCTTCGTTGTTTCCACACACCATCCCCTTGACCTTCACCAAGTAACGTCCTCCCTTTTCCCTTCTGCCTGACTGCCTTCTACTGCTCATCCTTCCAAATCAAGCTCCAGTTCACCTCCACCACAAAGTCTACCACATTCACCCTTCTTCAGCATTGTTATCTAAAGCACTTGTAACCAGAAGGTTCTATCTCAGAGTGGGGTTGATTTCAAGAAGCAAAATTTCAACAACCCAAAGGAATTAAAAAGGAATTGCATTACCTACTCACATCTCTCAAAGAGTAACAAAAGTTCTCCCAATGCACAGTTTATAGTAATATTTATTAAAACCCTTTTTTGTCCATTTCCTTCCCATCCTGAAGCTACTCCAGCTATGAGCTCTTCAAACCCTGCCCGCCATGCAAAAACAAAACAAAACAAAGCAAAATATTTCTTCTTCCTACTCCAGCACTTGAGGTTTTCTTTCTTCCTTTATTACAAGTGGAAGAATTGGGACCACAACTACAGAGTTCTCTTTAGAGTTCTGGGAGAAGGGCAATGTCTGCGAATATGCATAGCTCATGAATTTATGTCCCATCTTTCATGCATTTCATATATGCTTGCATTTTAGATATTTTTTTCCTATGTATGGATTCTGTCTTCTCAAATAAATTGTGAATTCTTTAAGGCAAGGACTATGTTTTATTCACCTTTGCGTGTTAGTACAATGTACGTTTTCAATAATAGCTTGTGGAAAGAACGAAAGGATTAAAAATATACATGCATAAAAGGCAAAGAATAAATTTATATTTCATTATTTCCTCCTGCAAACACACACACACACACACACACACACACACTCAGTTACAATCTGCTGCTAAAGAGTCTGAGGTTTTACCCTACTCATAAGCTAGTAAGCTGGCCCACCATGGTTTCACAGATGATGGCAGAAGACACAGAACTCCTGGGACAGAGCGAAGGACTTCACTACCCACAGCACAGAGAGCCTCACGCGCTTCATGCTTGAATTGGTTCCCTTTGCTCTCCAAGTTCCAAAAGGGGCAACGTGGAGGCGGGCCACGTGGGATGTTGTATCTAGAGTGGGTTTATGTCACAGCCGAGGAACTGAGCTTAGGAAACCCCCAGTCTTCTGAGGGGCCTTCTAGAACACTGCCCAACCTTTGCCCTGGGAGGAGACTCAGTCATTATTGTCCTGAGCAGAATGGCACTCCTCTGCCTCCCAGCAACACTTACCTCTATCTTCCAAGGCTGTTTGCTGCTGCTGTGCATGCACCCTTAGAAAGATGGTCCACAAAACCTAACAAGGCCTCTTGCTTAGAAGCCAGGAGACACACATGAGACCCATGGAGAATTGTCTCCCAAATACATCCTCTCAATTTCCTTGACTCCTTCTCACACACCCCAGTTGGGCACGGCACTCTCCCTCTACGATACCCAGAACGGAGTGCAGCTTTCCAGACACAACGTGACCTGTGTACAGTAGTCAGATGGCCACTGTTCCAAGGTATAAACATGCACCTTTACTAATGCAGCCAAAGATCACATTGTTGATCTTTGATCAACACAGGGACAGGAAATCTTCCATTAGAGATGCATTTCTTTGGGTTGATGGGCTCAAACAGAAGGAAAGCATACGTCAGGAACTTCATGACTTCAGCACCACTGCATTGACCCAGGTAGAGGGGGCTCAGGAGGAAGGGAAGGGGACAAAGGCCCAGCCTGATGGTAAAACCCATGACCAATGTTGAGTTTTCAGTCAGCCAGTCTCCCAGGGCTGCTTCTAGTTACTCAGCCTCTCCTCCTTCTACCATGTTCTTGCACAAGCGGTTAAGGGATCTAAAAAACGTTTTCACTTTTATCCTTGCTAAAATTCATCATATTGGGTAGAGGCTGCCCTTTTGGTTCTACACCACCTGCATCTGGGTTTGCCACTTACCGTGATCCCTACTCTCTATAGACTTGACCGACATTGCTCCAGAGTCATTTTTAACTATTAATTTAAACTATTAATATTTTTAACTATTAATTATGCCAAGAAAGAAACCTGTCTCAACCACAAGAAATGGAAGATTTTAATTTGAATATGTACATATATAGAAATGTATCTATATGCTTGTAAACTATGTAAACTCATATAAGCAGACACACATGGCAATGTGCCTCTCCCACACGAAGCAGAGGTACAAGGTGTGCAGTTTTCTACCCACACACACCCATCTGCACACCTCAATATGACCTTAAAATGGGCCCTAATCAATAAGTAGGCAGTAAGTGGTCTGTACGAGGTCTCTTGCTGGGGCCAGGAAGAAAAGAGCACAGGCACATAGTGAAGCAGCATGAGGTGCAGCTTCTCGAAGGCATGGATTTGAATATCTTGGACCAGATATTGCTCTCAAGAAGCCCCAAGGACCTAAGTTCTCTGAACAAAGAGCAGGGAAGTTTCTTGCACTCCTATTACAGGCCAGCGCCTTCAGATGAATTTGTTCTTCTGGTCACCAAAACACTGCGGTATAGACCTTGTTATCCTCACATTGTATATAAGAAAATTAAGGCCCATGTCCACCTCACAAGGTTAGTAAGTACCAAAACCAGAATGTGGTCCCAGAGCCATCTGATACAGGTTCTGACTGCCTTTTAGGGTGCTGCTCTGACCCCAGATGACCTCCTGGCAAACCTCCAACCCACATCAACCCAGACGTCAGCCTGCTTCTCCCTGCCACAGGCTGATGTGCATGTCAAAAGGAAAGCCCACAGCCTCCATGCTCACCTGGGCCATGGGGCAAAACCATTACCTGCCCAGGGTCAGCTCCCAGTCCCCTTCCCCAGAGCAACAATTCCAAGTTTCCATCCACCTCCTCAAATGCCCTACCTCATCCTACCCGCTTTTCTACCAGGCGAGAGACTCCATTTCTAATTTGGTTGATTTATCAAGTGATTTATCAAGGGGCAGAAGAGTGTACTGGTTGAAGGGTCACTCAGTACAGCCAGACTGTTCTAGGTCCAAATCTCAGCCTCTCCACTTTCCAATTACATTATTTCAAGCAGTTATTGAACCTCTCTCAGCCTCAGCCTTCTTACCTGTAATGAATGGGAATAATAACAGGGTCTACCTCTTGGAATTACTTGGACGTTTGAATGAATTAATGACTATAAAGCATTTTAAATGGTGTCTGGTACACAGTGAGCACAAGATCCATGCTAGTTCATACGTGTGCCAGCTCTGGTAATCCACGATGGCCAGCTGCATGGTCCCCACCTTAACTCTAAACACGTAATTAGACACATAGCTAATTAGAGTGGATATGAGGGCTCTCAAGGAGAAATGCAAAGCATGATGACACCATGTACCAGGAGGGTTAGGATGAATAGGAATTAGCTAACTCAGTGGCCAGCAAACTATGGCCCAGGTCATTCTGGTAAACAGTTTTATTGGCACACAGTTGCACCCTTTCCCTTAAGATTATCTGTAGCTGCTTTTGCTTTGCACAGCAGAGTTGAGTAGACGCGACAGAGACCACATGGCCCACCGAGCAGAGAGGATTTGCTCTCTGGCCCTTCAAGGAAGCTTGATGACCCCTGAGCTAGACGGAACAGAGAAGGGAGACAATCCACGCAGAGGATGTAGGAAAGCCAGTCCCTGGTCAAAGGAACTTGGAAAATATGAGTCCCTCAGACGGGAACTCCCCCAACCTTCCAAAAAACCATACTACTCTCTGAGGAGAAGGCAAGCCTGCCCTACTGCAGCCCGCATCCTCCCCTCTGCTCCAGATTTCCTTCTCCTCTGAGAACTCCCCCTTCCACTCTCTCTCTCTCTCTCTCCTCATTTTCAGTATTTCACCTTTCACTGACTGTCCTTCCTCACCTATCTTCTCTCAGAGACATTATCCTCCATGACTTCACCCCAAGTTCTGACCTCCAGAAATTGGGAGTCATTCATGACGACTTCTCCTCTTTAACCTTCCCAAATCTATGGCATCCTTGTCCTGATCACCCCCTGTCCTGCCCCTCCCTCTCCGATACCATCCCATAGTTCAGGCCCTCATCAACTCTCCCTGGAGCTCTCATTGCCCTCTCCTCATGTCTCAATTAGCCAATCAGCCTCCAGCTTGCTTCCTTCCCACCCAACCTCCCCGCCCTGCAAATCTGACCACGTCTCTCCCTTGCCTCAAATCCATCAGAGGATCTCATTGTTTGTGAGAAAGAAACCAAACTTTTAGACAAGATATACAAAGCTCTACATAATATCTGCCCACATCGCCACTTTATCCCTGGCAAACTGGGACCATCTAGCCCAGTATGGCAATCACTTATTCTTCTTGACCACCTAGCAACTTTGAAACAGCACCCGACACCATGTTTTGCAAATTCTTCACTTTGTGAGTTTTAGGGGGAGAGGATTCAGACCAGGTATTCACTTTCCAGCCTCCCTTGCGGGTAAGGTTCGGGTGGCTTAGGATGACCTAGCTTCGCCAGCATACAAACCCGAGTCAGATCCTGAGTCAGACCCTGAACCTGAGGCCAGCAGCCTGACAGAGAGGGTGCAGCACCCAGTGCCTTCTGGTGAGGGTGGGGGCGATGGCACCCAGTGCCCAGCACCTTGGTCAGTGGAGAGAGCCACCCGGCTGCTCCAGCCAAGCGGCTGTGATGTCTCCCCTAGACTGCACGCCTCCATTGTGCAATTTTGAACATGGTTCCTGGGTCTACAGGCTCAAGTCTAGTGTTTCCGCACTCTAGAAATTCTGTGAGCAAACTGTTCTTTAATAATTTCGTTTTTTCTGCTTAATCTAGCACAGTTAATTTCTGTTGTCTGAAACCAAGCATGCTGCCTGAGACACCTGTGAAGTCTTCTCACAGCCCATCTCTACCCAACAGGAAAAACCAGCCTCTTCCTCTTCTGTGCCCCCACACCGTAAACACACACACACACACACACACACACACACACACAATAGGAATGGTAAGTCATGTACAGCACTTATATTCATGTCAGCCTCTTTCTTCTCTACTGCAAACTCATTCATTCATTCAACAAACATTTATTAAGTTTCTCCTAAATGGCAGACACTGCTCCAGGTCCTGGGGAGGTAGCAGAGAATACAAGAGAAAGGGTCTCGGTTTCCATTGGGCTTATATTTTAGCAGGCAGGAACTGGATTTCATGTCTCATCTTCAAGTGCCCTTCACAGAGCTGGACACAGAGAAGGTACGCAGTACATACTTGGTGTGCGAGTGAATGAATGAGTGACTTTTGTGTTGCAAGCCATTTCTCCTTCCCCTCTTTGATTCAGCCTCATGGCCAGGATCTCACGGTGCCCGTGACTTTCATCTTGAGCACTGACTGCTTCACCACCTGCACCACGGCTGTAGAAGGGGTAGATGCCGTGCCGTGCACCGAGCTTGTTTAGTTTTCACTAGATCTCTGGAACACAAATAATTATCTTAACTCCTGTGAAGTAGCACAGAGCAGAAGGCTGGCTAAGCGTATGTGCTGGTTGTTTGAGTCATGGTTGAACAAGAGTTTTGGTTTACTTCTTTACATCCCCTTTAACCTAACTTATACCAGGACTGGGAACATAGTAGGTGTTCAATAAATTCAGGTGGAACTTGACTTGGTTGTTGACTATACACACATAAAGCATCACAAAAAGATCACAAGAAGAGAGCCACAGGGTCTAATTTTTGCAGAAAAATTCATAACAGGCTCTGATTAGTGAGTTTGTTCCATTTCCCAAGAAATCATCTTAACCTTTAAACACAGAAGGTCAGCGTCTCCTCTCTCGGCTCATGCATAATTCCCCCTGCCCTCCGCTCTGCAGCGCCTCAGCGACCAGCCTGAGAGAGACGGAATCAGCAGGAGGACAAGCACGGGGCTCCCAAGCCCAGGCCGCCTCCCCAGGATTAACAAGCCTGCAGACTACATCATCTCATTTGCTACATTATTAATAAAACGGCAAGAAGTTTGGGAGCAAACTTTTTCCCACCTAGAAAAATCAGCATTTATGCCACACACTGTGCCAACTTAGGAAGATGAGCATCAATGAAGCAGGAAATGTTCCCTGTGAATCTTACTGGGCAGCCAGGGCTGGCAAAGCATGTTGAAACAAAGAAGGGAGTGAGATAGGTTGGGCTGGGCAAATCAGGGGTGCCTGGTGATTTGGGCACAGCGGGTGGGTCCCACTCTGGGGCCAGAGAACATCCAGCCAGTCCCAGCACCCGAGTGCAATTGCAGATGGTGTGTGTGTGTGGGGGGGGGGGGTCCAAGGCAGGGGTCCTGCCAAGGGCGACGGCTCTCAAGAGCCCAGCAGATACAGATTTACTGAAATAAGGCCCAAGTCAGTCAGGCTGATGTGATCTGAAGCCCCAGATTTCAGGCTGGCCCGGACTGGCCTGCGGGGCTGAGCCTTTAGCTGGAGGAGGTCGGGTGAACTTTGGTGGGTGGAAGTGTCCAAGAGAGTCATGCTAAATAGTGGGACTAGTCAGCTGTAGGTCCCAGGATTTCAGTAGCTTTTTAGCAGCCGTGTCATACAGCTAATATGACAAATACACGCTCTCGTAGAAGTCATCTCTGACCTCCCCATCCCATCTAAAGGAGCAACCTCTCATTCCATTTCTCATTGCCCTGCTTTATTTTTCTTTCACCACTGTTGCAACCTAATATCATGCAATCTATTAGTTCGTATATTTATTTGCATTACACACTGCATTGACTGTCTCCCTACTAGAGTGTAAAGCTGTAGAAGGATGATGTCATTTTATTTATTGCTGTGTCCCCAGCTCCTGGAGCAGTGCCTGGCACTGGGTAGACACCCAATAAATATTTATTGTACTTACAAATAAATATATACTGAGCTAAAATCCCCAAGTTCTTCTTCACTTGAACTGCTCATAGGCCAGGTTTACCTCATCTGTATTTGTGAAATTTTTTTAACTAAAAATGCAGCATTTTTATCTTTTTTTCTAGCCTTTAAGTTTAGTGTCTTGGTTCCAACCCAGTTGTTGTTCCTCCCAACCTCATGTCAATCCCCCAAATCCCGAGCAGCCTGCTGTCATCCCTCCATCCAAGTCACTGATAAAATATTAACCATTCGGAGCCAGCAGCCCCCATGCCAGAAACTATGCTCCCCTTGGCCTAGATGAATTGCATTAATTGTTGTAAATCATTTGACTCAGGAGTCACTGAGTTAGAGACTCTCAGATGTGGGAAGGAGCTTAGAGAGCAAGTGACTGGACACCTCTTTTAGACTGGGGATTCTGGGTCCATAAATGGGGAAATGGGTGACAAGGGTCAGCCCTGAGATTCACCCACAGGCCTCACTCTGGTGCCATATGAAGGGCAGTGGTGAGTTCATAAACCTTCACCCACATTAAAGAAAATGCTTTCCAGATCCTGAAAGCGCAGCCTCTGTGACGAGTGGGAGTTCTCACGGCACTGAGCTCCCGGGATGGCTTGGCCTTCACTGGGCAAATCCAAAGCCCAAATTCTCCACCATCCATGCCAGGCAGGTGGGCTCTGTCCTCAAGGCTCGTCTCTTCTCTCTCTTTCCCCACCCCAAGTGCAGCCCATGCCCAGCAGGGGGAAGGCTTGGGAAGCTTTCCCAGGGCTTTGGTCTCCCCCTTTCTCACCCTTTCCTTCCTCCTCCCACTGTGTGAGACAGCCCATGCCCCTCTCTCCTCTCCCTTCTCCCACCCCTCCAAGAATTGTAAACAGACTCAGATGGGGGGCAAAGGTCAAGAAATATACCGAGGAGAAAGAGGCAGCAGATACTCAAAGACAAAAGAGAGATTCCTTGGCCTTTCCAAAATCTGAACATACTCTGGCTCTCGTAACTAGTTCAGAATTTAAGGAAATGTGTCCCGAGACAGCCTGAAATATAAGGGTAAAGGGAAGAACCAGTCAAAATATGTGTTAGTTGAATAAATGAATGAATGAATGACTTCAGTGAATGACAAAACGTAAATGAACACAGTAGTGAAATGGTGCTCCACCTCCCACAGCTCCCTCACAAGTCTAAGAGTGTTGGCTGCCAACAGCGCACAGCTGCCACTTCTCAGGAGTCCTGCCTGGGCCAATGGGAACACCAGGGCAATTACACCCAGTGCCCACCCTCTTTCCTAGAAAAAGGCTGGTCAAAGAGGAACCAATGCTGGGGTGCAACCCGTGCTCCAGAGCTCCACCTGGGGCCAGGATGTAGCCGGTGCACAGCTGAGACCTCCTCCTTCCTTAGCTTTCCTTCCCTACCCATCCTACTTCCTCATGCCCCTACTGCTGAGAACACACCCTCAATAAGTTGCTTTCATGAGAATCCCCACCTCAGCTTCAGCTTCCAGGGAGCCTGACCTAGGACAACATACCTTAGCAGGAAGCAATCTAGTATTCGGTATCATCTCTGGTCCCTCACCGTCCTTTTACTTCCTCCCACCCCATCATTCATCTCTTGCCCCCAGACCTCACCATCCTCAGACTTGCAGCTCTGAACCATGCTCAGCTCTAGCTCAGCCACGATGCAACCGAAGCCATGATTTTCTTCCTAGTGTAACCTAAGACGGTCAGAAGTAAACCATCTGCAGCCACAGTTTTAGATGCAAGGTGAGAAGCTTAGCTTGTGAAGCTAAGAAAGGTACCAGAGTTGCAAAGCTGCCAAAAGGTGTCTTCAGTTACAGGAACAGAGCCTGCTGTTGCAGTCGTTAATTACTTAGGGAACAGATTTGGGGAGGAGGAAGACGCAGGTGGCAGGACAAGCAACATTGAGACGGGGAATAGAAAGAAAGATTCACACGTGCATATTTTTAAAGCTCATGGCACAGTCTCCTTCCCACCCTTCACCAGGGAAAGCAGTAGCTCAGCCTGTGCTCGGCCACCTCCACCCCTACCCCCCAGGGGGACCAGAAGGAAGATGGGGCTCTGAAGCCGACAGCTCCGACCTCCTCAGCCTGCTCAGTTTCAGATTCGGAAGGACTTCAACGAGCAGACCCAGCCTGGCCGCTGGGTGTGTTCCGCAGGCCTGAAGCCCTGTGCTCCAGGTGCAGAGACACCCACGGCCGCCCGAGAGCCTCCTCCACTCACCCACACCTTTTACCCACCACTTCCTTCTCATTCTCAGGAATGATTTATTTTACTACACATAAAAAAGCAGAAGGCAGCAGATGAGAACTCCTGAATCGCTCGCTCACACTTACCTGCATCTCTGCCCTTCCTTCCCCCCAGCAGGATGGAAGAGGTGGCCATCCTGGGTGCAGCCCAGCACCCCCTCACAGAAGCCATTCCATCCTTTCCCTCTCGCCCCCCCTCTAGCATTGCAGCTACTTCCTTGGAGCATTTTATTATGCTGAAGTTTCACGTCTAAAAAAAAAAAAAAAAAAAAAAAGAACAGGTCACTGTCAACACTTAAACCTCATTCCTACCCGCAGTGGAAACAGAAAGCACCAGAAGGGCACCCTGGCCTCCTCCCACCCCCACCCCATATCTACAAACCTCCTGACCTCACCCAAGGGAGGCGGAATCTCTCCTGGGTTCTAGATCGTTCCTCCCCACCTCCTACGGCAATTCGCTTTTATGCTTAATTATACCCTCTTTTGAATATTTAACTTTTTCCTTTGCCAGCTGCTCTTTCTCTTCCCGTCTTTAAATTTGCTCCTTCAGCCTGAGGTCCTCTGCTCCTCTTTGCTCCTTCCTGCTCGTGGCTTTCAGTGTCTACAGGCTGATGGCCTCCATGCCTGTACCCCAAGTACATATCTTGCTTCTGAGCAAGTATAGATAAAACGTCCTAGGGGAGAAGAGATTTAAAGAAAACTTACCTAAAACTAAAATTCTCAGAGCCCTGCCCCGCAACTGCTCTCATCCTAGTAAATTCGGGTTTCCATCCGGGCAGTCGTCCAGTCAGGACGGACCTGGCCATGGTCCCTGACTTCACCTCCTTCTCTCTTAACGTGTAAACCACCGTGTTCTATCTTTATGGTTCCTAAATGTCCAGTGGATCCATCTCCTTAACTGAGGCCCCATTATCTCACCTCGTAACAGTGAAACAGCTTTTCCCACCCCACATATTCACCACGCTGTGGCCAGAGCGCCCTCAAATGCAAATCAGAGCTTGCTCCCTTCTCCTTAGACCCCATCTCGCCTCTGATTTTAGGACCAACCTCAAGGTCCAGTCCCCCCCCCAGAGGAAATAAACTCAGAGAAATCGAGCGGAATGCAGCAAATCCAGGAGCAGGGAAATTATTGATTTGTACATTTCTTCGTTCATTAAATCACACCCTCAAAACTGGAATTAGTCCTTCTGGGAGTCTCCAAGCCCAAATACTTTGTTTCCTTGTTTATTTCCTTCACAGCATTTACCTCTGTTTGTTACTGTTTTATTTGATTCACAATTTTTTTACTTAAAAAAAAATCTGTCTCCCCATTAAAAATGTAGTTTCCTTAAAGAGCAGGTGCACCATCTGTCCTGTTTGATGGGGTGTCCTCAGCCCCCAGCACAAGGCGTGGCACATATGTAGTAGCCACTCAAATCATTATGGAATGAATGAAGGAATGGATGAGTGCCCAAACTGGCACACGTTAGTTTCTGGTCAGAAGCAGTTCTACCAACATTAGCGTGAGAACAAATTTGCCAGTATCAGTCCCCAAGCACTTACCAAGCACCCACCTTGCTCAAAGAATGGTGGATGGCGTGGGCACTGGGTACATGAATATAGCAGGTGTGACATCTACACTCGAGTCCCCCTGGAGAGGGATAATACCGAGATGCAAAGGACTAAGTATCAGGTGAGTGTGACTCGGACTCGCCATCTCGGGAGCTGGCCTAGCCCAGGGTGAGCCCACGGGAGCTGAGCCCTGGGAGCCTTCTTATTCCCAAGCCTCATGTGCATGTCAACCCCACACACCCATTCCATCTGCTCGGCACCCAGCAGGAGGGAGAATGTGCCCTCCATCTATCCCATAGCCTTGCAGGAAACCATGAGGTGGGTGTGCAAGTCTACAAGGAGAGAGAGGGGAGGACAGGAGTGGGTTGTGCCAGTTTGAATGTATTATGTCCCCCAGAAAAAGCCATATTCTTTGATGCAATCTTGTGGGGCAGACAGAATAGTGGGGATTAAGTTGGAACGTTCGCATTAGGTTGTTTGCATGGAGATGTGCCCCACCCAGCTGTGGGTGGTGACTCTGGTGGGATACTCCCATGGAGGTGTGGCCCCACCCATTGAGGGTGGGCCTTGATCAGTGGAGCCATATAAACGTGCTGACTCAGAGATGGAAGAGTGCAGCTGTGAGTGACGTTTAGAAGAGGAGCAAGCTTGCTAGAGGGGAATGTCCTGGGAGAAAGCCATTTTGAAACCAGAACTTTGGAGCAGACGCCAGCCACGTGCCTTCCCAGCTAACAGAGGTTTTCTGGACGCCATTTGCCATCCTCCAGTGAAGGTACCTGATTACTGATGTGTTACCTTGGACACTTTATGGCCTTAAGACTGTAACTGTGTAGCAAAATAAACCCCTGTTTTATAAAAGCCTATCCATCTCTGGTGTTTTGCATTCCGCAGCATTAGCAAACTAGAACATGGGTTAAAAATAAATGAAGAAAAAAGGTGAGGAAAGCAGAAAAGGGAAAGGGGAAAACCATCCATAGTTTACATGCTACACCTGTGTGTACAGTCTGGCCCCAGATCCCAGCACAGCTCACCTGGACTTTGCAATATCTTCTCCCCGGCCACCTGCTCCTCCTCCCCACACCTTCTGCCCCCAACACACCCAATCCAATCTCCAGCCAGTATCTGGAGTAACCTTTTAAAAGCATATATTAGATGATATCATTACCTTACTAAAACTTTCCTTGGATTCCCCTACATTGAAAATAAAATCCCAATTCCATATTGAGTTTTGAGAAGTCTCTACATGATTTGGTGTCTGCCTCTTGCAGCCTGGGTAGCCTGGCGCTGGGCACACTGACCTTCCCTCTGCACCTGGAACACAGCAGGCTTGGTGCAGCCTCGGGGCCTTTGCCTGGCTCCTCCTTCTGCCCAGGTACCTCTTTCCCCCGATCTTCACTGGGCAGGTTCCTTCTTGCCATCAGTCACCTCTGCGAGTCCTTCCTTGATCCCCCACCTTAAAGGAGTCTCAGAGCTCGCTGTCCACTGCATTCCTGGGTTTGGATCTTCTGCACAGTTTACCATTCTTGGATTCTTTCACTTTTCCCGTATTTCCTCATTTATTAGTTTTCTGTCGTTTAGCAGCTTAAAGCAGCCCCATTCATCAGCTCACAGTGCTGTGGGTCAGAAGTTCAGGCACAGGGTGGCTGGGTTCTCCACTCAGAGTCTCACAAAGTTAAATCTACGTGCAGGCTGGACTGCATTCTCGTCTGGAGTTCGGGGGCCTCTTCAAAGCTCACATGGTGTGGCAGAGTTCAATTCCTTGCACATTTAGGACTCAGGTGTCCATTTCTTTGCTGGCTGTCAGCCAGGGGCTGCCCTTAACTCCCAGAGGCCAACCATAATCCTTGCCATGTCGCCTCCGCCATCTTCAAAGCCCAACACAGAGAATCTGACTCCTATTAAATCCCTCTCACGCTTTGAACTGCTATCATCACAGAGAGCCCAGCCCCTTTTAAGGGACTGCCTAATTAGATCAGGCCCACCTAGAATAATTTCCCTTTGGGAGAGTCCACTGTGCCATATAGCACCACCTAATCAAGACAGTGACTATCCCATCGTATTTTCAGTTCACATCTACACTCGAGGGGAGGGGAATTTGCAGGCCATGTCCACAGAGGGGCAGGAATCTGCCTGCCACACCCCACCAAAGTAGAATTTTGCCGGCCTTGTCATCTCTGCATCCCAAGGCCTGGAGTAGTGCTTCTGACCACGAGAGTGTGATAATGATAAAATGACAGGACTGCTCAGCACTTAGAGATGTCCAGGGCCCAGCAGCTCTGGTCAGCCCAGGCTCTGCCTGTGCATCCCAAGGATGGAGGGAGTGGGAATCTCTGCATGCCTGTCACCCAGTCTGGTCCCCATCGTGCCACAGCACACTAGAAGCCTCTGGCCTGGAATGATCCCTGCCATAGAAGATGGCTAAGAAATATTTGTTCATTTACTGAATGAATGGAAAGGAATAGGGAGGTGTCTTCTGGAAACTAGGAATGGAAAATGTTGGAAAGATCAGGGGTGGGGAGTGGGAGTGCAAAACTGAATCCATGAGCCAATCAAATGCCTCCCACCTCCCTCTACCCAGGCCTATTCGGTGCCAATTTGTACCCAAGGCTCAGCTCACATCCAGCCCTGCCTCCTCCAGGAAGCCCCTCTGACCCCCCAGCTCAAGGCTTCTGCACAAATGCCCAGCTAACTCATTTGGCCCTTTCTGAGGGCTACCTTTTGACATCCCTCTCCTAGTGTGGAACAGTGGGTCAGACTCTTTGCTGTTTATAATTTGCCACGTCTATGTCTTAAGTCCCTGTCTCAACTGCAGGCTCCTTACACAAGCTGGCTTCTCACCCATCTTTGTCTCCACCTAGTGCAGAGTGAGCACATTCTGCTGTGCTGATCACTCAGGTCCTGCTGGGTGGTTTGGAACTGAGAGCTGCAACAAGCAGGAAGTGGGAGTTGGCCAGCAGCAGGGCAGCTGTGCAGTAAAGGGGGGGTAGGAGGAGGTGGAGGGGTTCACTGATAACATGCAGGAAGCAGGAGCACCTACAAGGGCCCTGGCACCATCAAAAGGGGACAGAGAGGCCAGACATTTAGAAACGGCCCAGCCAAAGAGAAGAGAAAGCAATCAGACCAAGAGCGTGATTCTATCAAGCTGGTCCCCATTAGAGGATGTTAAAGATGTGTGAACAGACACATCCAACCAAGCTGGCCCAGCTCAAAACCTGCCAAAAGGGCCATAGGCAACTCAACTGTTTTCATTCTCCCTTCTCATGGTTTCTGGTGGTGGGGGTGGTGGGGGTGGTGGGGGTGGTGAGTGATGGTGCAATAAAATGATACAGTGATATAGTGATATTGGTGGTGGGACAGGAAAGTTGGGGGGGTGGGGGTGATGCATTTGCCCTTGACATTCAAGGGGAGTAAAGACAAACGATCTTGGATGCTAGTGGGCTGAAAGGTGACCCTGAGCCTACGAGCAGGGCAGTCACTGATGCACAAGACCCAGTTGGATGCGTGAACAAGGAAGGTAAAGTTCATGCCATGGGTTCAAGGAAGATTCTCACCAAACCTAAGATGGGTCAGAAACTTCCTGGAGTCCTGTGTCCAGTTCTGGACCCTCCCCCACCCCCACCAGAGAGACAGGCGCTTAGAGAGAGCTCAGACGGCAGCCTCAGACAAGCGGGCAGGCAGCGAGGCCGGGAGGAAATGTTAAAGAAGCTGGGATTACTCCTGGGGGAAGGACAGGCAGGCAGGATTTAATACAATCTTCAGGTATCAGCAGAGTTCTTAGGCAGGGCAGGCTAAGTCTTGGCAGTGGCTACCGAGGATAGAGTAAGAGGAAGAGAGCTTAATTTCCAGCATAAGGGATTTAGGATAGCTAGGGGAAAGAATTTCCTGATGGTGAAGGTTGTTACAAGTTGCAATGAATGGTCTAGAGAGAGATTCAGGTCTGCTCTGGAGGCTTTTACAAGTAGAAGAGATTATCCTCTGGCATAGGTAGTTACTTCTAATCCTGCCTGAAGGCAGGAAAATGGCCACAATGACCTTGGGGTTTCCTTCAGACCTGTCAGGCCTTCCCATCAGCAGGCCAGGAGGCGACGTGCTTTAAGGCAGACCCAGAGTGTTCCCAGGAATAAGAAGGAACCAAAGCATGGGAGATCGCAGCCTCCTCTTCTATTTTTCAGCCTCAGCTGCCTTGCAGCAATGACCAAGATCCTCTGTAATTTCAGGTATAATCAAGGGGCACCTACTACAGGGAAACCAACCACAGCAGAGAGAGATTGCCCCTCACTCTGCAAAGCACCACAAACAAGAGGGAAAGAGCATGCAGGAGGCCATCTGAGAACCTTGCTGACCCTCCCAGGCAGTAGCGACAGGAAACCTCAGGGGACTCCCTACCTGCTGAAGCCAGCCAAGGTGGCCAAAAGTGTTGTGCGGGCTCCAGCTTTCCCAAAGTTCTACTTTGCCTCCCCTAAGTCAAGTGACAAGCCTCTGCGAGTGCTGACCTGTGCCCAGATGTCACCATATGGGAAAAGAGAAGAGAAACACATGATCTTATTCACATCATGGGGAGACAACTATGGGGTCTGTAGGGCAGATCGAGAACATCAACAGACATGCAGAGTGCTGTGGCCGGCAGGTTCTAGAAGGCTTCGGGGAGGAGGTAGGGCTTGCACAGGGCTCTACAGAAGGGTAAGATTTGGGCAGGGAGGCGAACACTGGAGATCCTCAAAGGTGGATTTCTGAAGTGCTGGCCAGGTATGTAAAAACCTCAAAGGGCCATCGTGGATTTCATGTTTTCTGTACCCCAGAGAGTCAAAGAAGGGAGACCTTTAGTTTTCTGGAAACTGGGGGTCTGGCTCAGTCTCAGTGTTCAAAGCTACAGATAAAGTTGGAGGTGGGCAAGACTTTTATTTTCAGGTCTATTTCCCCAGAGGAAAAAAGAACTATTTAACCCCTAACCTCACACCTGCACAGAGGTTGATCCTAGAGAGGTTCTTCCTCCCTGCTATTCATTTCTTAAAACTCAACCAACATCATTCCAGAGCCTTTTCCTTGTCCCCATATCTCTTTTTTAGTTATTTTGCTTGGTTTGGGCCAGCCCACCACTGCTTTCCACCACTCGGCAATTTGTCCACATCCCTATATCCTCCCCTACAAACAGGGCATTGGGGCCAGTGCCCTTCCTTCAAGAATACTTTCCTTCCAGATGCTTAAAACTCCTACCTAGATGGCACGGCCCCCAGTTAGTATATGTATGTATGGCGTGGGAGCAAATGACAATGAATATGTAGGAGAAAGAATCATGGAAATGTATTATTCTATCCATTGCACCCACTAGAAACAGATAGGAACTTGTTGCAAAAGCATATTAAGGATGCAATCAGCTGCATTCTCATGCCCAAATAAAGCTATTTTCATTTCATAAAGCAGGAGAGCAAGTCAAGTCATTAGGGAAATAGAAATGGGGATCTTAAATGCCTAATTGGAAGCTCTATTGCACTTGCAAAGTACCTTTGGTTTTTTCAGAGAATTCAAGGGAAACACATTGAGCTTATAATTGCAGATAAATCGATGCTACATTCCTTCCTGCATTAGCACAGAAGGAGAGTCCCCACCAATGGGCTCATCCGAGCCCTAGTTATACTGTGCAAACAGCAGAAAGAGCCCAGAAGGAAGTGAGTGGGTGCCTGAAACCAGGAAAAATTGAAGGGAGAGCAAAAGTCCCTTTCTTTTCCACTGAGGACAAAAACTTAACTGCTGCACATTTTAGTTTAACTGTTCTATGTCACAGTTAGAAATTTGATATGCTTGCTTTATTTATTGGGCATTTCCTATGTGCATGGTACAAGGCAAGGCTAAGAGGTCTCTTAGACCTTCTGAGTCTTCATCTGCAAAGCGTGAGGGTTAAGCTAGATTAGTGGGTTTAGTGCTACGATTCCACAGACATGCCTTGGCAGCTGCTGAGGGGAGGGGATCATGTGGGGAGTGGACAGACAAGGAGGAGATCAAGTGGACAAGTTTCTAGGTTTCTGCTCTTCCACCCCAACTCCCACTTCAGTAAGGTGGCTCCACTTGTGTCTGTTTAAAATATTGGGATTTTACATAAGATTAATTGGCAAGGAAATGATTCCACTGCTTAAACACACACACACACACACACACACACACACACACACACAGGGAATCCAGGGAGCCAGATGATCTCCAAGGTCTCCTCCAGTTTTGAGAAATTCAAGATCTAGCACCTAATCTTACTGTGGAGATGACAGGAGCCCTCAGTAAACTGCTTGGCTAGAGAGCTCAGCTACACGAGGATTCTCTGGGGCATGGATCCCAGGAGTTCAGAGCGGGAGAAGTCAAAGCCACGTGGTGTTTCCCAGGAGAAGCAGGCTGGACCTGCACGTGTGATTGAGGTGGAGCAAGAGCAACTCCTGCATCACACATTTCTTCATTGAGACCACGATCTTCCCATCTCATCTCAACCATTCTCTTATGAATAGGAGAAAGGAGGACATTCAGATTTACTCGGATGATGAGCTGGGTCATAGGATCCTCTTATAACTAAGGTCTTTTAATCTAGGACAATCTCTATCTCAAGAGGCTTGGAGGGGAATATATCAACACAGGGCCTTTCATAGGATCAGCTCAAAGAATGGGAGGAATATTCTTCTCTGACCTGACAATGGTATTTCTGAAAATTCCCAAAAGGCCCCAAATCCCAAAGAAATGAACTTCTCAATGATTGAATATTGGGTACTCTGAGTACAGCTAGGAGGGATGTCTAAAGCCTCTGAGCGTAACAAGCTGCCATATCCCCTCAAGAAGCCAATCCTACAGACATACAAGGGTTTAGCCTTGACTTCTGTTCTCTAGGATGGGTTCACAGAGTGACTATGATGGGTGTTGTCCCCATGCCATGGAATGACCATCTACATAGAAAAGAAGACCTTCATACAAGAGGAGAACAGAAAATAAAGTCACATATTTAAAGCACATTTCTGCTCTCCAGAAATAACCTCCAGACCTGTGGTTCATGAAAACAAACATTTCCAACACAGTGATTATGAGTAAATCATCCTGACATGCACAGGTGGACACCTCTACGTCTGATTAGGTCCCTAATTGAATTGAAAATGAAACACACAACATAATGGATGACCTGAGCCCAGGCCCACCCAGTGGTTTCTAAGATAACCACTGAGCTGGGCAATCACTTCTCCCACCTCCAGCCCTGTCTGCTGGGAACACTACCGGATATGAAACTCAGCCACTCTCCCAGCGTAAGGGACAGCTGGGTTTGCCCCGGCAGCAGGGACTTGGTATGTAACTAACAAAATGTTTGGTTCCCCAAAGACTCTAAACCCCAAATAAAGATAATGCATCCCTGGAGAAATGGAAGGAGGTAGAGCGAGGGAAAGGAGAAAAACAGAAGTAGCAGAGGGAGTGATAAATGGCTAGTCTTGTTTGCTGAACTAATTATTACTGAGCTGCCATTTGGCCCCATGTATTTTTAAAGCACACAGTCAGGGAGCATTTATTAAAATGTTTTCAAGTTGTCCTTCTGAAAAAGAGACCCTGACAGGCCGCTCAGTACACTGCAAAGGTGGGTTAAAAACTGTTACCCCACTGCCAAGATAGGGAGAAAGCAGTATAATGGATTATCTTAATTTCCCAGAGGCACACAGTAAGTTCATTACTGCAGGGGGGAAAAAAAAAGGAAAAGAAAAAGGAAATCATGCTGAAGAGTCCAGAAGCCCGGGCCAAGAGAGAAAACGGGTTCGAAGGCAGCAGAGACGAGCACCAAAGCCTCCGAGGGTGTTTGCTCCAAAAACACAGCCCTTAGAAATTCAGACACCCTCAGGCGCTCGGGATTAAAATGTGTAGCAAAAACAAATTCTCACGCACAAAATCGTGATGGCTCACAAACCTGCCTCGCGCTGCAGGACTAGGAGGGAAAATAACCCAGATTCCCAATTTAGTCCAGGAGCTTGTTTTCTTACACTGACAAATCTTTCTAAAAATGATTTTCTGATTAGAGTCAAACGACTGAGGCCAAAATTCCCCGAGATTGTTGTGCCGTCAGCACGCTAATCGCGTTCCCTAGCAACTCCCGCCCCTCCACTTTTAGGGAGAAACAACCCCTCTGCCTTCTGCACCACGTTCAGGAGCGCGGAGCCGGGACGCTGCAGCGCCCCCGAGGCCTCTGGCTCGGGAGCGGGCGGAGGCGGGCGGCGGCGGACGGCGAGGCTCCGGCGGCAGGACCCAGGCCGCCCAGGGCAAGGCAGAGGGGCGAGGGGGCGCTGCCACCACCGCGATGCGTCTCCTCCTGACTCGCCGCTATCATCCGCAGTTCCATAAATTGAAATTTAAAAGACACACTAGCAGTCTCCCAGGATTAACTCAGCATTTCAACCCGCACGACTTTTTCCTTTATGACATGGGGATCCCAGCATTTCCAGCATTTGCACAGAGCTAGTCTGTCTTTTTGCACCAGACTCAAAGATTTAACAAAAAAAAAAAAAAAAAAAAGATAAAGCAGTCAGGTCAATGAAGAATAAGGAAAAGGGTGTCCTCAACTGATTTTATTTTCTTTATCATATGCTTTGGAGCATAGTTTTGGAATTTGGGGAATCGTCTGGAAAGAAATGAAAAGCATGATTTTTCATTTATTGATTAAACATTTTCTACACTTTTGACGGTATGCTAGGTCTTGTCTTTTGTGATTTCTGACCACCTCTTCTGGCAATGAGCCCTATCATTGATGCTGGAAGAGACCATCATCTCCAACAATCTCATTTCCCAGATTAGAAAACTGAAGTCCAGGGAGGTTGACTTTTTGGAGGTCATGAGTGATTTGTTGACAGATTTAGATAGAGTATAAATCCAAGTATTTCTACCATGCATGCCAATTCTCAGAACAGATTCTTCAAAACCAGACTCGGATTGTCTCAGTTTCAGAAGGGCAGAACTGAGATTTGATTTGCCAATACTCACATCCTTGGGGAAAGTGATATTCTTCCTAAGCCAAAATATATTGGTAAATTCTCTAATTTAGTCAGATGATGTCTCACTTTATGTGATAAATGTTTCTAAAAAGTTGCATGCAAATCAAATTTCTGTAAATTGAATTACTTTTTTAAAAGCACAAAACAGATTGCTTTGTCAAGGAAACCTGGGCTGAAAATGAGAAATATTTCTGCAATTTAAATAATAACTACCTCCATAATTTATCTCTTCTGTAAATTCATAATTTAATATTCCTTGGTTTTGCTTAGCATCACTTGTTTAAAAAAAAAAAAAAAAAAAACTATATTTATGCAGCCAGTGTCACCAAGGAGTTTGAAGTACCTTAACAATTCTTAATACTTTCCTTCTACATATCTTTCAGGACTAATAAGGAATTGGTATTCCCATTTGGCAGATGGGAAAAGTCAAAGCTTGGAGAAGAGGTAGATCCAAGATCATGGAGAAAGCCAAGGATGTGGATAGGATGCCCAAATGTTCCTGATTATAAATTCTGGGTTTTTATCTATTGGGTTAAATCACCTGCTGCTGAAGACATTGTGGAGCAGCTTTCAAGCCCCAGGAGACATTCCCCACATCACAGATTTAAGGATTCCAAGGAAATACATGAGCCATCTCAGAGGCATTAGTTTCAGGAATCCAGGAAGAGCCTTATACTTTCCTCTCTGTCCAATCGCTTGACTAACCGGGGAAACATGGAGAGCAGAAAAAGAATATGCTTGATGACATGTTCATGTGACTCTGTGATGATGTGTCTTAACTGAGTCCCAAACACACTGTAGAGAAGAAAAGGGGAGAATGCATAGGCTCTGCCCTAAGGAACTCACAGTCCAGTTAAAGAGACAAGGCTCACCCTCAGAGAGTTAGAGTTCAAGTTTACATGGCTGGTTCCCAGTAGAATGTAAAGCCTTAAGAATAAGGATCTTATCTCCTTCGTCTTTGCAATTTTAGCACCTGGCCTAGGAAAAAGTCAGTTCCCAGTGATATTTTTTGTCATATTAGATTATGAAAACTTAGAGGGATTAGGAAGGATGTTATCTGCAAATATGTAGAAAGCTGATAGAGAAGAGATTGAATAAACCTACTATTTGTATCTCCAGAATGAAATGCTCTGATCTGCGAAGTGGGGATAATAATAGTACCAACTTCATTGGGTTGTTGCGGTGCTTAAGTGGCACAATAAATCTAAAGTGTTTAGCACACAGAGAGTACGTGATAAATAGTGCCTGCCATTTTTATTATGAGGCTCTCAAACCGAAGTGACAGAAGAACCAATGACAGTCGCTGTGAGGAGGGATATTCCAGCTACACGAGGGCTGCCCACCCATGGGAGCTACTACCCAGACGGTTTTCCTATCCCAGAAACTGGATGGTGGCCTCTCAATGAAGACATCAAGAAAAGTCCTGCCCTTTTTTTTTTTATGCATTATGTCCAGACTTCTTTAACAGTTGGGGAAAGGACCAGGAATCTGTAATTTAATAAGCATCCCACATGAATTTATGTAGCTGGTCAACATGAGTCTAACAAACCTAGGTTTGAGAACTGTTTAAAGAACGTTTATGGTCCCTTCTAAATTCTGAGGTTCTAGAAGTTCCTTCATCTATACTTGGTCACCTTCAGAATAGTGCTATGGAAAACCATGTCCAAAGGCTGGTTTCAAATCTCTGCCCTGCCATTTCCCATCCATATGACCTACAGCAAACTGATTATCCTCCCAGAGCCTCAGCCTCCTTGTTTGGAGGTTCTTGAGGTTTTCTTGTTCAAATAAGTACTCAATAAATATTTTATGAACTTAATGGAAGAGTACCTCTCATAGTGTGAGAAAAATAACAGGGATTTAACAAATACAAGTTTCCTTTCTTACCATCATCCCAAACTTATGCATTACGTAGCGGGCAGTGAGTTTGCCTAAACCAAGGAGATAGACTGAAAGGACAGCCAGGCATGGCAGGAGACACCAGAACAGCAGGAAGATAGCTCTGAGGATCCCCAAAAGGGAAGAGGATTCCCAAAACATAAAGCAGAGCAGGTAGAGAACACACACACACAATGTATTAAATTACAGTGGAAAAGTGAAGGAGAATGAAAGTATCATAGATCTTTCTGGATTTGGTTGGTTGTCCTCAATCACTAAATCTGCATTTAGAAATATTTATGTTTGCTGAAGACCAAGAGTCTTGGTGCAGAGGGAGAATGAAAAGGGCAAGGGACGGGGTCTAATTAATCATCGAGGTGCTGTCACATTGACAGCTGGAAGAATTAGAAAGTTACAAAGCACCAGCTCCAAACAGCATCAATCACCCAACGATGGTAAATAAATTAATCAAAAATCATTGGGTACCAAAAGGTCTGGGAAGAAATAAAAGGCAGAAGAGAAAAATGATGGGGAGTAGCAAGCAAACAAAATAGCAGAGACTGACCCCATTAAAGCAGAAGCCGTGTGCCCTGGCAGGATGCCAACCCCAATGCTTCCAATGCTTCACCCACCCCAGAGTGCCAGACACACGTGGGTGCAAAAGTAACTATGGATGCTGCTGTCTTTACACCTATTACCTGCTTTGCGTTGGATGAGCAGATCCACCATATCCCTAATAAAAGGGGAAAGTCACATCTTTAACATATTATAAGTCATTCTTAATATCAAAACCATTCCTGACTCATTCCTAAACTGCCATATGTGTATGTTTGAGTTAAAACTCCCCAACTAACTCCCTAGCCACTGGATACCAGTTTATTACCAGCCCAGGCCGTGGTGGAATACGTGACTTTCTCCACTACGATATTCAGGGCCCTTACTGGCCCACAGCATGACCCGTGGACCCACCTCCCCAACCCAGCCTCTTTCCCCAATTAATTAACTTTTTCTTGGCCTACAGGAGTGGTCATGGGGGATATAAACCAGATCACCCACTTCCCCATCATTTTCCAATTTTGATGCATACACCTGCTCCTCTAGGTTCACACAGGACTATGATTCATGCAACTCAGCTATGGATTAAAGAATCAAACACCTGGATTTTCTATGGGTCCACAAGGGCCATTACATACTGCAGTAGAGTTTAACATTTGCTAGGGCTTAAGCCCCATCTTAAAAGTTTTGTTGTTATTTTTTTTTGACATGCTGGATCACAAATCCCTTACAATTCACCCACAAGCAATAATTTACAATTTAATTCCATTTGACAGATATTCAGTGAGCATCCCCACAGGGTTCCAGGGAAATGAATGAAGTCCGATCACAGCATTCTAAGAGCTCATCATTGAAGAAGTAAGACAGAAACCATCACAAATGGACTGGACCAGGCAGCTTGTGACTATGGAGACTGCAGAGATAAAAACAATGCATGGTAGGATGAAGGACAAAATTAACTGGCAAGTGAGACATCAGAAAAGGTTTCTAGAAGGTGCCGGAATTTGGGAGAACATCAAGCTTGGGCAATGTACACAGGAGGAGGGCATTTTAAGGTGCAGAGATCAGCTTCTGTACAGTCTCGGAAGTGGGTGAGCACAGGGGGTCCTGGGGAAGCCAGCCTCGCTGCACAGAAAGAGCTCGGTCACGAGTGGGGCACGCGACGGGGAGCAGTAGGGAGAGTCCTGGAAGGACAAAAGGGTGCCCCTGCCCGCAAGCAACCCCGACTGCCTTGTGTGCACGATGGTCTCCCTTCTCTGGACGTCCAGGGAGGTCACATGGGGCAAGCTTCAGGAGTAGTGGGAAGAATTTCTAAGGCCCCTCCTCTCTCTGCTGATGGGCAGGAGGCTCCAAATTAGGAAGGCAGCAGAGGGCAGTGGCCATATTTGAAGCCTGGAGAGGGGTAGAGCACATAAATAATAGCTGGGCACAAACAGGTCATGTACAGATGACATGTGCACCAGCAGGTGGTAGGTAGGTAGGTATCAAGCAGATGACGCATGCGGGTATATTCCCATGTGGGGCTCTGTATGCACATAACTGATTAATCGAATGAGTCAAACTCAATAAGATACAAACAGCAAGAACTGCCTTCTTGGACACAGCTCCCCCTTTCAACCTGCCCCTGACTGAAATACTCAACAAGGCCCATAGCATTTTTGCTCACTTGTAGATATTAAAAAAAAAAAAATCTCTTTGGGGTGGTTATTAAAAAGTTCAGTCCTATTAAAATTCTAAAACCTCATCCAATGTACAACTTTACTGGTCAGGCCCACTGCATCTTGGAAGCCTGAGGCGAGAAGGGCAAGGTCAGCTGGTTCAGTATTTCCTTTGTGTCCCTCCTCCCCACTCTGCAGCTCTGCTCTGTGGCCCCAGCAGGGATGTGTGCGGGGAGGGAGGGGAGTAAAGGGACAGAAGTGGAGCAGTGCAGCTGTAATCTAGTATCAGTGCTCTCTGGATACAGGGAATGTGTAATGATGACTCTTTCCCTCCTGGGGTGCTTTTATGGCCCCCCCAAGCCTGCATTCTCTTGCAAGAGCAATACTTCCTTCGGTGCACAGTTCTCCCTCAGCTACTGGCGTCTTGCTGTCCACCCCTCTCTTGGGGTCACCTCAGTTTCCCCAAGGGGGTCCTGGACCCTGTGCACTTCTCTTTCTCAGAGCTTCCTCTGCTCGACAAGAAACACACCTCCCAGGCCTGGTTACCTGCTGGGAGAGCACACATTCATGAAGTCCTGTTTCTTGGCTTTTTTTTCCCCCTCTGCAGCCTCCTCCCAACCTGACCAATGGCCTCCAGTCCCTGTGTCTGCAAGTTCCCGCAAACACATGGAAAATTTCCTGAGTGGCCCTGTTGATTAGAGAAGCCTCCACTTCTTCTTCCTACAGGAAGTGTGGGGGGAAAAAACTCACCATATATTGACAACTTTCCCCAAAGGAATCCTAAATCTTGGCCTCCTTCCTTCCACCTCTTTTCTTTTACACCCTGGAGGAGGTGATGAGCCAATGCTGGAGGAACAAGGTGGGGTCACCTCCTTTGCAAGTGCTCTACAGATGGGCTGGCATGACACTTAAAAATGGGAGGGTGCTTGGCATATATTTTTCTCAGACTTCGGACATCTGCTGCAATTCCAAGCAAACAAAATGAGCCTTATTTAACATCCTGATACATGACTACAAATCACAGACATATAGAGGTTCAGGAGCCCTTAGAAATCACAGTGCTACCTCATTTTATATTTTAGAAAAATAAGACCCTTCCCCAGCCTCACCTTGTACTTGTTGTGTATACTCTGGGGAGTCCACCACAAGGCTGGAAACAGATTGCACACCACCTGGCAGAAAATGGATTTTTCTAGGTGCTCAAGCAATGCCTCTCTTTGTCAGACCTGAGTAGCCTTCTCTCTCCCAAGACAAACAGACTGTGAGTAAGACACTGTAATGCTCCTTCCACACGGCAGCTGGGAAAGTCAAGCCTACCTTATTAGCTGGGTTGGGTTTGGTTTTGCTGTGGTAACAAATAAATCTTGAGATTTCAGTGGCTTTACACAAGGCAAGCTTATTTCTCACCCACTCCAAGTCTGTGTGGGGTGGTGGGTCTCCTGGGCACCTCCAAGCAATGATTCAGGGAGCCAGGCTGCTTCTCTCTGGCAGCCCCACCTTAGTATGGCTTCCTCGTGGCCCTTCAAGGTTGTCAATGAGAGAAAGCACACGATTACTTAACCGCCTTGGCCTGGAGATGACACGTATGACTTCTGCTCGCATTTCATCGGCCAGAGCTACTCACAAGGTGAACCTAAAAGCACCAAGTCTGTACCATCTCCTATATGTCCATTCCATTCTCTGGATAAGAGCCTTTTTATCTGTCCTCTTTACTGTGGCACTGAGGCCCACCTCTCCTTGCCTAAAACCTCACCTCTCCCCATGCTGTGATTTGATGAAGAGGAAGAATTTGACATTCTTAATCAGAGGTAGTGGGCACAGAGGTTAAGACCCAGACTCTGAGATCAAATGCCAGGGCTAGACTCCCTCTGCCACCACTTGTCAGGTATGTGACCTGGACACAGTCACTTAACCTCTCTCTTTGGTAGCATGGGGATAAGGGCAGTACCTACCTCACAGGGGTGTGGGGAGGATTCTGTAAGTTAACACACCTATAGCCTGAGACCCATTCCTGGCTCGTGGCAACTGCCTAAGTGTTTTTTATTATTCAACATCCCAAACCCTTTCCCTGTTAATTACATTTGCTCTTGGCTGTAGATAACTCCCGATTAGCAGACAGCGTCTCACTGAAAGATGCCAGGGCACTATAACTCATTGTACTGAGGAAGAGGATAGACCTCACTGTCTTCCAAGCCTCCAGGTCATTCTCCCAAATCAATCTCCCAAGACCATGCACGGTCAGAATAAAGCTTTTAAGTCACATTCCAGACTGGTAGAAACGCTCCGTGCTTCAATAGCTCAACGGCCTCATGCTGGCTTTGCAGCAGTTCACAGCTCTCCAAAGAAGGAACTAAGTCCTAAGGGTGAAGAGTTATTTAGTTTCCCTGCCTGACATTCCAGCTCTTGGCCTTCCAGAAACAGAGAGACAGGACATGACAAATGATGTGGAGAGGATGCCAGGATACAGCCATCCATCCACCGTCGAGGTCAGGACCACGAGGGGCCTGAAAATGAACAGGGAGGTTGTTAATTGTAAAGGTCTGAAGTCTGCTCAGAGGAGCTTCAGAAGGAAGTGTGTTTTGCCCTCACCCAGAGAGACAAAGTACACAGAAAGCCTTTAGGAGACCTGCCACGGCTAGTCAGGAGACAGAGCGGCAGAGCTGGAGGAGACGGGCACCACCCCAGAGACAGGAAAAGGAGCAAGGGGAGGGAGCTCGAGGGACATGTTCATGGCAGAAGCAGGGGGCTGACTCACTGGGAGAGAGAAGTGAGGTTCTGCCTCCATCACACACTCTTTGAAGGACTCTGGTGAGTCCCTTAACCACTCAGCGTTCCACAATACGTGAGGGGGCTGTTCTTGAGGTCCCTCCAGAGCCTGAGACTATGATTCATTAAGCGTTTGATGCCTTTTCTTCTCTCCAGTCCACTTTGTCTTGGATTGTTTATTTGATGTGAAATGTAGGATTTCATGGTTCTGGATTTAGTCTCATCCACAAAGGGATATAAATGCAAAAGAGGCTAAATACACATAAAACAAAGCTGTTTTGCCTGAATCACTTCCTCTTTCTGGAGAATGGCCTCCAGCATCACACATGAGCATCTGCCATGCTGGGAAGTTCCAGGTCATGGGCTGGACCTGTCTGAAGGGAAGGACCCAACACATACCACATAGCTTGACGCTTTCATTCTCTCTGTCCACAACAGCCTCTCTTGGAAGATTGGCACTTTCACACATCAAAGCAACAATGAATAATTTTTGCTTCTGCCAGAGATGGAATAAGAGGAACCAGAGTTATCCTCCCACCTGAAACAAACAAATATATGTGTGTGTGTGTTTGTATATGTATGAATATGTGTATGAGTATTCATATATATATATGTGTATGTGTATATAAATAAATATAAATATATATATATATATATGAAGTAATGGTTTTCAAGACAGTACATTAGGGAAAGAAGGACAGCGAACCCTGAGAAGGGAGGAACAGATGAGTAAAGGCTTATTATTTCCCAGCTTACTGCCTTGAGAGAATCTCTAGGCCATGACTCAAGGAGAGGGAACCCAGTGAGAGCCCAGCAGATACTCTGAGTTGAGGAGGTAGAGTTGAAAGTCCAGGGACACCAAGGCAAGTAGAGTTCATGGACAGAGTATAGAAAAGGAGAAAGTTGCAGAGAGAGAGAGACTTTTCAGAGATCTGCAGAGCAACACTATTGAGTAATCACAAATAAGTGCATGCATGTGAGGAAAGTATCAAAAACCAGAGAAAGAACCATTTGAAAAGACTAGAAGAAAGACTACCCAGCACTCATACAGGTAAAGGATCAGGGCCTATTCCTAATAGCCAAATTGGAGCACCTCACAATTCACAGAGCATTGCACTGAGTCCTCAGAAAAGTCTTGCCTCAGTAGTGGAGAACATTAAGCTCAAGACTAAACATGACTCATAGTTAGGAGAAAAACAAATTAATCAAAACCAACACAAAATGTGCATAGATATTATAATCAGCAAAGAAGGACATTAATAAAATTATGATTACTGCATTCCATATGCTCAAAAAGTTAATCCAAGACATGGAGGATATTAAAAACTGGAAATCAAACTTCTTGAGACAAAAACTACAAGGTCTGAGATGAAAAATACAGTGCATGAGATTAAAAGAAGATTAGACATTGCAGAAAAAAAGATTAGTAAACTTGAAAACATAGCAATAGCAGCTCCCAAAATGAAGCACAAAGAAAATAAAACAAATTTTTAAAAATGAACAGAGCATCAGTGGGCTGTGGAACAACTTCAAGTAGCTTAATATATGAATAATTTAAGTTCATGAGGAAAAGCGAGGACAGAAAATGCATTTGAGGAAATGATGGCTAAGATTTTTCCAAATCAAACAAAAATAATAAACCCATAGATCAAAGAAGTCATCAAACCCAAAGTACAAAAACAGAAGAAAACTATACCAAGGCACATAATAATCAAATTATTTAAAATTAATGATACGTATATACCACAGTTTGTTTATCCACTTGTCTGTTGAAGGAGGCTTGGATTGTTTCCATTTCTTGGCAATTATGAACAGTGCTGCTATGAACATCGGCATATAAATGTCTGTTCATGTCACTGCTTTCATATCTTCTTGGATATACCGAGAAGTGGAATTGCCAGATCATAGGGTAATTCAATATCTAGTTTTCTGAGAAACTGACAGACTGGTGGCTGTACCATTATACAGTCCCATCAGCAATGAAAACGACTCGCCATTTCTCTACATCCTCTCCAGCATTTATAGTTTCCTGTTTATTTAACGGGAGCCATTCGTATTGCTGTGAGATATCTCATTGTGGTCTTGATTTGCATCTCCCTAATAATAAAGCTCCAAGAAACCTTTGATTTTGGTGATCGTTTCATGTGTGTCTATGTAAGTCAAATCTTCTTAGCTCAGGGTGTTGCACTTCAAATATATGCAGTTTATTGTATGCCAGTTATACCCCAACAGAGTTGTCTAAAAGGAACACATTGTGACCAGCATCCATCAATTGTCCCCAGCAGTGAGCCCCTCTGCCCTAGCTGGACCTGTATCTTCACTGCCCTGCACCCTTGAACATTCAACAGCCCTCTCCTTCTCTCCACCTCTTTGGACACTATTTGTCCTACAAAGAGCAGAGCAAATCCCACCTCCTCCAGGAAACCTAGCATGACCTCTCTCTCCCTTGATTCTCCCGGCACATACCGTCCACAATAGTTGTATGCGAGAATATCTTCATTACCAAAATCGAAGTGGAGCTCCCTGAGGCCTGGAGTCTTGTCAGGATCCATCCTCTACCTGTACCCACCTGGGCTCCAGAAGCCTCAACTAACACCTGTTGAATATTTTGTTGATGAATCTCCCACTCTGAACTCTCCCTCATGAGGCTCCTTTTCACATTAAATGAAGAACATCAGCTGTGCCTGTGGCTGTTGCCTCTGCCAGGGACCTCTGGGTTTCCAACCAGGCACATCTCAGGAAAGACCCTGTGTGCTTGTCCGTATATGAACGCCCTGGAGCTGGCTACAGAGCAGAGCCTGCTGGGGAAAACCAGAGACCGGGGGATGCTTTTGTCTGCTCTGTTCTCCATAGACCCCAAAGATTCAGTAGCCTTTGCCTTGTCATTTCCACAGCCTCGGAACATGAGACAGTGCCTGATGCCAACTAGCTCTTTGTCCAGAGCATCGAGTACTAGTCTATTTTTCTGTTACTCACCAAGCCTTGCATCCCCATTCTCACTTTCTTTGTGTTTAGTCTTTTCACAAGTGAGGGGATCATAAAGCAAACAGAAAGGACTAATCCCCCCTGCCCTCCTTCACTAGGCCAGAGAAGAATCATCAGAAGTGTTCATGTCCTTCTACAGATTCATGGTGATCACATTTCCCATCATTTGGTTAAAAGTAATCACTTCTGCTTATTACAGTCCAATTAACTGGTTAAAAAAGAAAAAGTGATAGGTTGACAGGCTTAGAAGTGGATAAAGGTATTAGCAGTGGACCTGCTGGTTCCAACGAGGAGTATCAGACAAATAATGATCAATAGTTTTTATCTCCTAATGAGGGGATGGTGCCTGGGTGGCCTCCAGCTGAAAACTTCATTGATAGCCCCAGTGCAGTTTCAAGGAGGGTGGAGGAGTCAATTTTTATGAGGCCTGAGCAGAAAGAAGCGTCCCCTTCAGGACACTCGGGTCCCAGTCACCATAAATCTTAGCAGTTGTTTTCAGCGCAATTCTTCACACCTTGTAGTTACCCAGTTCTTCTCCCAGACCTTCCCCTCCCTCCATCCCTACAACCTCCGCTCAGGCCAGGGATCATCTCAAATATGTCTGGCAGCGGACAAAGGGGTGTGGTCCATGAAGATTATTTGCATTCAACCATTTCCCACTGGAGGTCGTAACACCAGTTATGCTGAGTTCAAACTCTGCAGTGAGGGCTGAGTGTTCTGCATTAGCTGGGCTCCAAGTTTCTCCCTTCACCAGAACTTCCTTTCTCCTTTGGCAAAGTGTCTCCCTCATGCTCCAACCAAGACACAGGGCATGCTTTCCAGTCATTAATTCCTTCCTCTAGCCTTTACTGAGCCAGCTGCCTCCAGCCAACATGCTCTTTCCCTAGCTACCTGCGTCCGTCATTTTTATGAATTTTCACTTAAAACTCTACTGGATAGCATTAGGATTAATGCCACTTCATTTTGACATCTTTCCCCTGCGCTCTTTCCCACTCTCTGACCCAAACTGCCTGATGTCATCTCACCCAGGGACCACCGCTATGGAGGGTTGGTGTAGGATGTTTCCTACCACTTGACTGGAGGGTGAATTCTCAAATTACTCCCCCAGTGGGAGGCCAGCCATTTTTTCCCCAGACTGCAGAGGCACAGAATAGGCATTCAGCATGTTTGTGAGTAAAAGGACAGAGCATAAACATCCATAGAGATGCCACAAAGCTTAGCAAAGCATTTCCCATAGAATGTCAAGTGGAATGCCAATTTTTCAGAATGTTAGTGTATTATAGTTTTCTTTCCAAGGAGTTATATGACCAAATAAAGGATACTAACAGTAAATTGAGAAGACTCCTTTACTGCTGAAAGTTGTGCAGACTTCCATAGGATGGGATGAAGAGGTCTCTCCAAGGGGGAGGCATACTATACATCATTTCCAAATTATCTTATCATGGAGCCCTTTATTCACAGAGCATCTTACAAAGGTGGCATTCTATGAAGCACTCTCTGGGAAATATTTTCCTAGAACATTCAGCAAACACCAATACACATAGGCTCACTTTAGGTCCCTAGAATGAGAATCAATTTTTCCATAGCCTCAGCTTAGCAAATCCTATCAGAGTTCTCTTCTGCTAATCCTCACATGGCCTCAGCACAACATATTAGTCTGTACTTTAAAAAATAATAATAACTGTTATTAGAGGACATAATAAAAGTCAAAACTACTGGGGGCAAGCATCGAAATAAAAATTATCCCACAATGAAATTTACAGCACAAAATACCTTCCAGCATCAACAAGCCAAAAGGCAGAAAACAAAAATTATATCTAAAAATCAAACTGCTCCCCTACCACCTGTTCAGCAATCCATGCACCATTACCCTGCCCACAGAAGTGGTTTGCAAGTAACCCTTCCCAGATTGCAACGGGAACAAAGGAAGCCTGGAGAACTGCCTTGAATTGCTGGCCAGCCCGAAGTAGAGACTTAGGATTCTGAACACATGCCTGGTGGGAAGCATGGGTAGAACAACCCATGCTACAAGCAAGTATAATCACTCCATCCAGTTAAACCACAAACCAGCCATGGAGCCACATGCAAAAGAGAATTGTGAGCAAAACACCAAACTTGGCCCTCCTCTCTCACCCTTTAAAAATTATAGAACTTCTGTTCCTTTGCCTAAACACTTTATACCAAACAAATGGCCAAGATAAGTAAATCCTATCAAGAGTTTGTGACAAGTTGGATGAGGGATCTGGGTCATAGGAGACTGCTAAAGGAAATAGGAGAAGTTAGCTCAAAGAAAGGAAAACTCAGGGTGCAAAATGGAATGCCTTCCAATGTCTGAATAGCTCTCATGTCGGGAGCGTAATTTGTATAATGGGCGTCATTTTGGTGGCAGTTACAAGGAGGTAAATTTGGACTTAATATTAAGACAACTTTCTAACTCTGAGCAGATGTCAGCCATGGTCATCTTGCTTTTCAGGATCTAAAAAGATTGCTTTGGGCAACAATTCCCTAGGTGTAAAAAATCTAATTGCCTTCAAGAATCATTCATGTGTATGTCCAATGGGGAAGGATGATGGATTTATACATCTCTGAGTTTCCTTCTAAAACTAAGAATATATGTATCTATAAAGCCCTTTGTGCTCCACCGAGAGAGGAAAACATCTTAGAGAACCACACAGAAAGGCATCCATAGGCATCAACTAGCCATGACAAATTTCTTGGGCTGAGAGATTGACAAGTACAACTGGTGTGTATTGGGACTCAGTGCTACTCAGCAAAGGATGGAGACAAATTCTCAAAGCTCTGACCTAAGAATCCGTAACAGCAGCTTCTAGAAGTTAAGAAAGTATGTTCTTCCCTGCTGGAAGTTTACCTCTGCTTAATAGAAACAGGAAACTTTCAATCAATCAAGGTAGCTCAGTAAGTTTATACTCTGACACTACTCCCTGTCTCCAAACATGATAGATTCAACAATGACAGATTCAAAACAAAACAAAACAAGTGTATTTCTTAATGGACTTGAAATGGAACAGCAAGTTAAAAACATAAGCACCAGCCACACCAGGCAGTAGTAACCTGGAATTGCTCTGGGAAAATAGGGGGCTAGAAGCAGGTTCATTGCTTAAGGCCAGAAGATGGATTTCCCTCAAACACCCCCCTTCACTTGAGAAAGGAAGAAGAGAATAACTGCTCCCAAATGCTTGAAGGGACTAAGACCTACAGAGGCCTGGAAATACATATCCATCCCCAAGACCAGGAATTAACCAAGGCTCCCACTAGCTCAGGGGCAAGTTCTATAATTTCCCTGATTATATGACTGGGCAGGAAACAGAAACCACCATTACAGGATCTGTTCAGGATGAGAGGACTATATGAGAGCCACCTGATAACCACTCAGATAGGAGCAAGCGTACGCAGAAGAAACGAGAAAGAGAGAATAGCAAATAACAAATTAGCAAAATACTCCTTCAAAATGAGGCCATAAATCAAAATTCCAAAGCACAGAAAGAAATATAACACTATGAAAGATAGTCAGCAGAAGGAGCAACAGAAATACAAAAACATTCCAGAGACTTTCTTAGAAGAGAGTGGAAATAAGCACGTTTAGGCAGATTAATGAAAAACTAACATCTATTAAGTGAGCAAAATTCTAAGGTGAAAAGACAAAAATGAAACAAGAAAATGATATGAAACGAACAAGTGAGAAATTTTAGAAATGGAAACTATAGTAATGGATTTAAATGATTTTTTACATTAATAAATGGGATAAATTCTAGCCTGAAAACAGCTGAATGCAAAATAGTGAAGCAGGACACAGTGCTGAGAAGTTCCTTGAGAAGCTGCTCAGAGATACTCAGAAGATAAAAAATATGAGAGATCCATTAAGAAAAATGGAGGATAAGTGGAGAGGCCCAAACACAAGTTTACTGAACTTTCCAGAAGAAGCAAATGGAGAGAATGGCATAAAAACAATATTTGGAAGCCAAGAGTTTCCCAGAATTGGAGGAAGATGGACATCCTGTGCACAAAACACCCTCACTTATCAGACAGGGAAAAATAAAAATAAGTCTACACTTAGACATTTCATAGTAAAACTACAGAACATTAAGGATAATAAGAAAAATCCTTAAAATCTGTCTGTAGATAAGAGGGCTATCAAATTTAGGTGGACATTATCAAAATTAGACTTCCCAGATACCAGAAGAGAAAGGGGTAATATTCTCAAAATGTGAAAGACAGAAACACTTTCAGCCTAGAATATTATAGCCAGCTAAATTATTATTCAAGAGAAAAGCAAAATAAAACCATTTTCAGACATGTAAAATTTAAACCAGATAGAAGATATGTAAGAAATAATTGTGAGCACAGGAAAAATATACAAAATTTATTTAAAAAAATTATTAAAAATTCTGCCCACTAGTACCCCAAAATGAAATTTATGGATAGCATGACCTTTCCTTTACACATAATTTTTAGAGTATCAGCACAGGAGCAAACTTTCTGGTGCAAGCCACCAGAGCAGAAGGAGAGAGGGGATCCTCAGCAGGGGGAACAGCATGAGTTGGCAGAGCCTGGCCAAGGAGAGGGCTCCTGAGATCAGGACATTACTTACATACAAGATGATGAAGAAAATAAGTAAATAAATTGAGAATATGTGAGCCAGTTTTGTCACTATTGGCAAGGGGAATCCAAATACAGAAAGGTGGGAGGTTAGAATAAGCCATTTGATATTGAGTTGTGTTTATAAGTAACACACCAGCCAGTACCACTGAACACACCCGGCACCCATATCCTGGTTTCTAAAAGGAAATCAGGGATTCCTGAAGCAATGGGTGATTCCAGAATCGGGGCAGGAGACAGGCAGTCCTGGACCATCTTGTGCCAGAAAGTAAGGAAGTTCTCAAGACTGGGGAGAACACGTCCAAAAGATGTACGATTCAGATGGAAGGGAGTCCCACTAGCCAGATCTTGGAAAATTTGAGCCCCAAAATAAATGGTCATGGTAAAGGATGAGAACCCTTCGAATAAAATAGGAAACCATGAGTCTATACTGAAATAAATAAATAAATAAGTGAAAGCTCTTCCTGACAGAAGAATGCCAACTCACAAGTGTAGATGAAATGATGGAATTAGAAAATTGCCATTTGAGAGAAATCAGTGTAAATAACTGATTCAGGCAAGAACCATCTATAGATACTAATGCTATAGGGTGAAGCTTCGATGAGGAAAAAGTTCTTCAAATAGTTACAAAGTGAAGAAACCTTGAGGGCACTATATTGAGTGAAATAAGATAGACACATAAGGACAAATATTGCAGGGTTTCACTGATAGGAACTAAACATAATATGTAAACTCATAGACATGAAATATAAGTTAATAGGATATAGAACAAGGCTAAAGAATGGGGAGCAGTTGCTTATTATGAGCAGAATGTTCAACTAGGGTGAACTTAAACGTTTGGAAATGGACAGAGGTGATGTAGCACAGTGTGAGAATAACTAACAGTGCTGAATGGTGTGTGAAGGGGGTGGGAAAGGTAAGCTCAGAGTCACGTATGTCACCAGAAGGAAAGTTGGAGGTTTAAAGATGGGAATGTACAAAATAGTGAATTTTGTGGTGGACAATGTCCATGATTAACTGTACAAATATCAGAAATCTCTCATGAATTAGCACAAATGTATGACACTATAACTAGAAGTTAATAATAGAGGGGCATATAGGAAAAGATATATATCTATTGCTAACTATATACTACAGTTAGTAGTATTTTAACATTCTTTCATCAACAGTAACAAGTGTACTATACCAAAACTATGAATCAGTAATGGAGGGGGAGTGGTTAGGGGTATGGGAGGATTTGAGTTTCCTTTTTTTGTCTTTATTTCTTTGCTGGAGTAATTAAAATGTTCTAAAACTTTAAAAAAAATTAATTGTAGCTGTATGATGGTACCATGGGCAACTGATTGTACACTTTGGATCTTTGCATAATTGTATGGTATGTGAACAATCTCAATAAAAAATTAAAAAAAAATTAAAATAAATTTTAAAAAAAACACTCAAATGGTTACAGAGTATCTCCCCATAAAATACTCAGTAATTTGACTTTACAATGGAGAAACCTGGCAAGCTCCATCTTAACCAAGTGATAAAATTTAGCTTTGGTAATGGGATAAATGACATCATGTGTGCAGTGGTTTGAAGCTGTATGTATCCCAGAAAAACATGTTCTTAAATCTAATTCATTCCTATGGATATAAACCCACTGTAAGTTGGACTTTTTGACAAGGTAACTTCAGTTAAGGTGTGTCCCACCGCCTCCAGGATGGGTCTTACTCTTATTACTGGAGTCTTTTGTGAAAGAATGAAATTCAGACACAGAGAGAAAGCCACAAAAACAAGGAGCTGAAATCAAAACCCAGAAGAGAAGGGAGAGACCAGCAGACGCCACCACATGCCTGGCCATGTGGCAGAGGAGCCAAGGATTGCTGGCAGCCAGCAGAAAGAAAGCATCGCCCTGATGACACCTTGATCTGGACATTTTCTGGGCCTCCGAACCGTGAGTGAATAAGTTCTCATTGTTTAAACCCACCCCACGTCATGGTATTCGCTGGCAGCAGCCGAGGAAATGAAACCCACGTGCCTCCTGAACAACGCCCTGAGGCTCACACGGCGTCACATCTGTGACATTCCTGCCAAACATGAGTAACCTGAGTCTACTGATGAGGAAACATCAGACAAACCCAAACTGGGGAACAGTCTACCAAGTAACCAGCCTCCACTCTTAAAGAACGACAACAAGATTGAAAACAAGGGAACTGAAGAAACTGAAGAAAACTGAAGAACTGCCCCATGTTGGGGGACATGAAAAGGCATGGCAAATGCAATGTGTGACACCAAATTAGATCCATCCCATAAAAAAAATATTATTGGAACAATCAAAGTCTGTGGATGGGGTCTGCACATACATGATGATTGTGTTAATTTCCTGATTTTTTGGGGGGAGGGGCAGTACTGTGGCTTTATGGAATGGGTCCTTGTTTTTAGGAAATACACACTTAAATGCTTCATGGTTATGGGACATCATTCTGTACTTAACCTCAAATGCTTTAGAAAAAAATGTGTGTGTGTGCATGTGTGCATATGTATGCGTATATTTGTAAAGAGAGAGAGAAAAGGCAAATGTGCATGTGTTTTAATACAAAAAGAGTATAGGACATCTGAATGGAAAAGAAAACACCTAGAAGGAGGTTGAATTTCAGATAAATTCATAAATAAGTAAACATCCAAGTGGTATTTGGCAATTGACCTTGAGCCAAGACATATGGCTGTTTAAGGAAAAAACCTAATAGGGCAGGTCGGATGCCTTTGCTGATCCATGGGTGGTTTGAGGCAGCCGGACTAGTTTTATGCCAGGCACTCACTGCACTGAAGGATTTCCCTGTCAGAACCAATGTTTCCTTTTTATAGCAAACTTTTGGTGGAACCCTTTTACTATCTTGAAATGAAAGTCATGGATAATATAGCCTACTGATATAATTTTTATAAAATTGAAATATAATGCGCTAATTATAAGTTAAAGGAGAGATGAAATCATTTGTAACCAAAAATGCATTTCAATTTCTAAATAAGCACAACTACACTAAAAGACAATAGAATCATCAGATGTTCAAACCTATATTTGGAGGAATCACCACTGAACTTGACACCTAAAAATGTGAGCTGATTCATCTTGTATTGGTGACTTAAATTATCATGAGCACTGTTTCTATCAGTGAGGTGATTTTTCAAAATGGTGAATGACTCTTGCTAAAGTCCTGAGCAAAGCCAAGTATAACTTACCTCGTTAACAATGTAATTACATTCCCACAAAAAGAAGTACAAATCAAAAACATGCAAAAACAAACACCAGTGCCCTAAATGCAATGTAATGGAGAAATACATGGAAAAGAATGTAAAATGTAAAATAGTTTTCCATCTGTAAATGCCAAGAGGATGACCAGCCTAAAAGACATAATGAAGTGGCCAGATGCTTTGTGTCTTTACAGACTCGCCAGGAAGGGACAGCTCTGAATGTGGATTTTCATAGGTATGTTGCAGGACAACTCAGATGCCACGAGAGGCATTGCCATAGGGGATAATGATTTTCCATAATTTCTGAACATAACAAAACACGAGCTTCTCTCTTTTTCACAGAGTAGACATTTTCCCTGGAAAAGTCAGTGCAGATCAGAATTGCACAGAAAACACTTGGCATTGATCTGGAGGACAGTTGGGACCTGGGCTCGGCTCGGCGTCCTGAGGTTTTTCCCTGTATTGATGCCGCTGAGACGTCTGAAATGCATGCAGGAGGCGGGAGACTTCTTTCTGAACAGGACCCATCCCTGTCCCTCCTGCCCACCTCACGCCTTGCCAAATGTGCCTCAGAGTTAGAACATCCCAGAGATCAAGAGCATTCCATAAAGAGAGAGTTAGATTGGGAACAGAATCATCAGCAGACTGGCCAACCCCTGGCAGTGTTCAATCCTTTTCCCAGCAGACGCAGATGCTAAAGAAGACTGGGTTTTTCCACTCAGAGCGTTTGCATTAAATCGTCTTACAAGCCCACGGGCAAGTGATAAAACTATGAATGAATGAGCAAAATACTCTTGATTTGCTGAAACAAACAATACAGATATTGTTTGATAAGAGGTCAGCAAGTTCAAATAACGAAAAGTGTAAATAAAAAAGAAAACATCCCCTTACGTGCAGTTAGAAATGGTCACGTGTTGAGCTGGGGATGCCAGCCAAGTTTGAAAGGCCCTCTTGCTGCTGCTGTTGGGGTCTTCTCTATGCTATTTGGCAGCCCCAACTTTCTCTGGTTTCAGGGTCGGTGACAGTTCTGCTGACTTGCTGAACCAGAGGTCCCCAAACATCTGTGGCTCAGCTTCCTCCTCAGTGTGGCAACCAAGAACAACTAAAAAGCATAACCTGAGTAGAGACTGGAGTTTCCTCAAAGTGGAGGTGTAGGGGAGGACTCTTTCTGGAACTTTCTGGAACTTTCTGGAACTTCTATGGATGGGCTTCACTGAGTACCCTGAGTGGTCATGGAGGATCAAGTCCTTCAAGTCACAGAATTCCCAGGGGCTTGTGATTCTGCCATCTTTGTTAAATTTGATGTAAAATTCTGAGTGATTAACATATTATAGGTGTTCAGAATATCCTACTATTATTATTTCTATTGTCTTCTGTTCATGGATAAAAGAAAAACCAACAGACTTTCAGCTATTTCCTGAGCCTCCCAATTCAGTACTTAGAAGATGAAACTGGGTCCGTGAATCTGTGAAGATTATTTTCACCTGAGAAACATTTGGCTGTCAATCTTTCCACATTCCCTTCACTGAGTTTTTTAAAATGCAGCAAGCCCCCAGCAATTTAAGCAATTAAGTGCACTAAATACAAGTAATTTCCCAAAGATAGAGCCAAACAGATTATGTGCATAAACAAAAGATCACAAACTGGAAACCCCTTGATATCCACTTCCCGGTTTGGTGGGGGTGGGAGAGGAGATGGCCTTCTTTCTTTTCTAGAACACTTAGATCCTTCAAAAACACAGCCCAAGAAATGGCTCTCTCTTCCTCCCTGTTTTCAAAGCCTGCTCTTATCCCAGGAGCATGAGGGCTGGGTGACAAAATTTCTTTTGCCTGATTTGCTTGTGCAACTCAACCTCAGTGGACGTTTAAAGATCCCTGCACCTCACGCTGGACAGAAACAGTTTCATGAATCAATAACGTACCTACATTTTGTACTCTAATCCTCCATTCCCACATCTCCCCACCCAGTAGGATCTGTATTAGGCACTGTTTGCAGTGGGGTCAGGGCTTCTACCAGAAGCCCACAGATGCCTCAGAAGACTGTAGTCACATGGCACTGGTGTTCCTGTTTGCTAATGCTGCCATTTGCAAAATATCAGAAATGAATTGGCTTTTATAAAGTGGGTTTATTTGGTTACAAAGTTACAGTCTTATGGCCATGAAAATGTCCAAACAAAGACATCAGCAGTAGGGTGCCTTCACTGAAGGACACCAATGGTGTCTGGAAACCTCTGTTAGCTGGGAAGGCATGCGGCTGGCATCTGCTTGCTCCTAGGTTGCACTTCAAAATGGCATTCTCCAAAATGTCTCTCAGCTGCAGCTCCTCCTTCTGTCTGCAAACACTTTTATAGGGCTCCAGTGATTCAATTAAGACCCACCCTGAATGGGTGGGATAACAACTCCATGGAAATTATCCAATCAGAGTTCTCACCCACAGTTGATTGAGTCACCTCTCCATGGAAACACTCAATCAATAGGTTCCAACCTAATCAACACTAATACATCTGCCCCCACAAGATTGCATCAAAAAAAGTGGCATTTTGGGGGACATGATACATCCAAACCAGCACAGCTGGGTTAACTGAAGTGTTCTACTTCTTTTATTCTGGAAAAGAATAGTTATTTGCAGCGAATACATCTTTTGCTGGGCCAGAGCCCCAGAAACTACAGGATACATTCAAATGGTTTTAGGCAAAGATGTGCCTGAGTTTTGTGGGACTGATACAAAACATATATGGACTCCTGTTTTCTGAATTCCGGAATCCTGGTATTCAACATAAACATGAATATTCATTTTCCTTCTTTGTATTGATCTCTGCTTGCTACTAGAACACTTAGAATGAATATAGGGCTGAAGACTCGTGGCAGTATCCAGGGTTCAGCTTTATAGACTGACAGCACCCCTTGCTCAGCCTGATAGGCAGGTAGTGCTACTTTCTTCTCATTCATGTCACTGTTCTCTCTCTCTCTCTCTCTCTCTCTCTCTCTCTCTCTCTCTGTGTGTGTGTGTGGTGTGCATGCATGTGGTATGTGTGTGTGAGTCTGTGAGTGTGTCTGTGTGTGTGTGCATTGTCTCCCTAGACTTGGGGGCAGAAATGTCTAATAAAGCTCTGTCTTCACTACCTCCCATAGCTCTCAAAACAAGGAAAGACACACTTTAACAGCCTAAGTCACACTGAACAAAGGAATGAATGAAATACAGTACTTCTGGCTCTTTTCCCAACCTTGGAAAAACAGCGCCAAGCATATGTCCTCCCAGAACATTTGCTGAAACATCTCCATAAGATTCAGATGTTCAGGGCTGAGCCCTACAGACCCTGGTGCCTCTTTCTCCAGGCTGAACAGGAAAAATGAAGTGTCTTCACCAATCTCCTCCAGTGACAGGAAATAGGGGGTGTGCTCTCCACAGATGTGCCAACTGACCCTCAGAGGAAGGGGGAGATTACTGAAATAAAGGCTAATTTTGAAAAGCATCTCACAAATGCAAAAATAGGCTCATGCTACCCAGCAAGCTTCTGGCATAAACTGTCATTACTGCAGACCAGGCACATACACATGTGTGACCAACGCTGGGCAAATGAAGGGCACTGAGGCAAGAGCTGCCCCAGCCCCAAATCTTTGAGTCACAAAGAGACCAAGAGAGCATGTCTGGGATGTGTCCTCCTCAACCTCTGGCTAAAGCTGGGAATAATCCAGACAGATTGCTGTGACTCCTTCGGGAGAATCCATTGTGGAGGAGACAGCCTACTTAGTATCAGCCCTTCCATCAGAGAGGGGACCTCGTAGGCATGAAAACAATTAGACCAAAGCCTGAGGTGAATCACAGGCATCTCTTTCCAAACTCTGAACTCACCAGTACCTTCTTTCACTGACCTTGAAGAGGAAAGTTCTTAGGGCTCCACATGCTGAGAGGTCCTGAGGGAGGGTCATGACTTTCAGGAATCAGAGATAAGAGAGAAGGTTGAACAAACCCAGGGGAGAAGATAAGCAAAGTTGCATCAAGGCCAGTTAGTCACTGGAGAGCCAGCCAGCAAACCAAGAATCATGTTTGTTTGGCCTACCAATGAGTCCACTAAGCACATGTGGTATGTTTGAATCCTATTGGTAGACACAGCTTAGACTCAGCTATGATGCCACCACATACCATAAGGCCATAATTAGTGTCGGACACTGATTCCAAATCCTCAAAAATCAAGCATCTCTTAAATACAGAATAGACCAGATATGAGTCAAGCCAAGACATTTGTGACAAACACTACTGACACTATAAGCTGCCTTTGTCGCTGTTAATGGTGATCCTTTCAAGCCAAGTCTACTGTGGAATTTATGCCAAATGACTGATTAGGGTTGAGATTTAAAGGATGGTGGAGAAGGATGGATATGATGCAGATGGACAGCCTGAAGTTTAATGTATTCGGGGGAAGATACTAAATGTTCAGCAGCAGCAGAACAATATAGTCAAGCTTGGTGCTTTTTCACAAACCAGGCAATGTCTTCTCAGGAAACAGGCAACAGGGTATGGATGTTTCCGGAAGCAAAATCACTAAACACAACCCACAGAGATCCGATGTGTCCTGGAAAGACAATAAGCAAACAGATGTTCAAGGAGACACTGGGAAAGCAGAAGACCTGGTACATAATTCTTATAATTTGTATAAGAGAACAGAAATGATATGGAAGCAGTCCATTAAAACTGCAACCAAACTGTAGCTGCCCAGAGTTGGTCAGGCAGAAAGAGTTAACTAGTGCATGCTCCATGCAGGAAAGGGTGTACCTGAGCAGGTGTATAATCACTTGTGTGCACAGGAACTCTCTGTGTGCATGTGTTAACCGGCATGTGTAAAAGGTGTCTAAGAAATAAATGTCACCATGAATGTATCAGTTGAAAACAGGAATTCCAATCTTGAGCCCTGGGGGTTGCTGGCTCCCTCCCACAATCAGAACCATCAAATCCCCAGAAGCATTTGAGAAACCCACGCATACCAAAGAGGGGAGCAAAGTGCCCAGGGCATGAGAGATGGTCAGTTTGCAGTATTTAATGAAGTGTGAACTACAGGGTCACTGGAAGACATTTTGTCTTAAATACCCTGGTCCAGAAATCATGTATCCACCAGATAATCTCTTTTATTATCCTCACCATTGCCTCCTAATGTTGGCTCTGGACCTGTGCTTCTAAATGTTTACTTCCACTGCTTCCCGACTACCTCCACTCCCAAAAATGAAACCCTCTCGCTCATATAAACAGACTTCTGGTCAACCCACCCCACTAGCTACCAGCTATATATGATACATTTGAATTCCACTGGTGAACACAGATTGACTCAAGCTATGGCCCCACCACACGCCACACAGTGTTGACTAATGTGTGCTGAGTTTAGACTCAGGGAGCAGGAGGAAGGGGTGCAATGGGTGTGTCCTGAAACAAATTCACTAAGCAGAACCCATAGAGACCAGAGAGAGCACACCACAAGCAAGGAATAGTGGGGAGCAGGCCTCTTTTCTATGGAGAATTCACAAATGAGGGGAGAACATGCATTTGTGAGAGCAAAACACTCTGGTGTTGTGTTAGGTATAAACCAGGGGTTCGTTGTCCTGGCTGCACATTAGAATCACAGGAGGGCTTTTAGAAAACACAGTCTTCCTGATCCCACCCCCAGACATTTTAATTCAATTGTTCTGAGGTGGAACACAGGCAACAATGCCATTTACAAGCTCCCTGGGTGTTTCTGATGTGCAGCCAGAATTGAGAACCATTGATTCCAACTATTGAATCTGTAAGAGTTGAGATGAGAGGGAGATTCATGAGGGTAGGAGCCATCAAGGAAGGCTTCCTGGAGGGATGGGCAGATACAGAAAAGAGGTTTGGAGGGAACAAGGTTGAGATGAAGCGTAGAAAGTACCTGTTTATGAAAGGCCTTGAATGCCAGACCCGGAAGTACGTACTCAATCTGATAGACACGAGGAAGAAATGAGGGTTTTCCATTTACAGGGCCCTTTGCCATCCATGGTCTTATCTGATCCTTTCAACAACAATGTGAAGTAGGCAAACAGGGGAAACATAAACATATCCATTTTGTCAATGAGGAAATGGAGACTCCGAGAGTTTTTGAGTGACTTGAAAAGAGTATTGCTTTCAGAAAATTAGTCCAGTGATAGCCTGTGGTGTGAATGACAGTGTGGGTGACAGAATTCCAGGAGGTCCCTGGGAAGACTGGTGCCTTCCTGTAAAGGGAAGGTAATGTCAGTCCATGGAATGGCAGAGGCCAAGGAAACACAGCAGAGAGAGGATACGAGAGTCACCCTCCTGCTCAGTTGTGCCTCTGCATTTGGGACCCGGGATCCAGTGTTTGTCACAGTAGGTCAAAGTTGGAGCAGTTCTGTTGGCACGAAGAATCAGGGAGTCTGGAGAACAGAGAGAACCAAGTAAGAATTTGGCCTGCTGATTTGAGGGGTGGAGGAAGCTTTTCCTCCGTTCCTGACATTTCCCTCCCAAAGAAGAGAATTCCACTATTGAGACACTTCAGTCTCCCTCCTTGTCCCACTGCTTCACTCATTTGATTGGTGAATTTGAGAAAAATAACTAAGTGCCCTTGGCCAAACTCTTCCTTCATTACTTGTGGAACCAGACTATCCACAGACAGCAGGAGCTCACCCCAAACTTTCATGGGCGGCCCTTTCCCTGCAGAAAGCCCTGCCCCATGCAGCACTGTGTGGCCTGGGTGGATGATCCTGCCTCATTCAAGCCCGCTTGGCTCACAGAACAAACCCCTGACGTCCAAATTAGCTGTTACCAGTAACAAAGGTGACAGTTTAGAACCCATTCCTTCACTTCTGCTCCTAACTTATTCAGAGCCCAGGCAGAGAACAGGGGTGCTATCCACAGGGAGCTTCCTTGAGGAACCCTGCCCTTGACAACATATTTGGAGCCGGAAAACAAAGAGCTTCCTGGCACGAACATATGATCCTGGCAGCCCCAGAGTGAGTGTTCACTCCTCTGCCATCATGAAAGGGAGGAGACTGGCAACAGCCTTCCAGAGGCGCTGAGAAGCTTTACTGATGTGCCCGCACACCCAGCGGGTGAAGCCACCTGGGACTCAGTTCTGGGGTCCACTCTGCAAAGCCCCATCAGGCCATGGAGAGTCCAAATTTTGCAGGTATCTTGATTTGTTACAGACTGATGGCTCCATCCAACTCCTTCATCCAAACAGCCCAATACATGATTGGCAGGTGCTATTCTGTGATTTTTAAAGCACTGAGAAAGTGCAGAAGCCAAGACAAATATTTTAATATTCATTGCCTTGTTAAACAGCCTGACAAGCCAGCAGATTACATAGTGTACCTCTAAAAGGTAAAGACAGTGGTAAGGACTTTTTCTAGAGGATATGATTTGGTAATTCAAGTACATTCAATAAGACCAAAGTCTGCCTTTTAGGAAACAAGGGCCAATATCCACTCTGTATTTTTTTCAGCTCTTAGGGTTAAGTAATTAAGCTTATTATAATCTTCTTTGTGGGCCAGGCTCGGACTAAGTCACTCCTGATAATCCAGAGATTGCAGCTACCCACTGGCACCAAGAAATGAGTCCTTTTTGCCTTGGCCCAAAAGCTCATTTATTGATTCCCCCCTCCATTTACCCAGAACTTCTAGATCACTTTCTGCCTTTGGGAAGTTGTGATTAAGTACACATCTTCAGCTCAAAAATTGTGATGCCATTGGTAGAGAACACATAAAGTCAAATTTTTATTTGACGTGAATTGTTTTCTTTATAATTTTTACTTTTAACATTTGTTTCAGTAATGTACTCTTAGTGTAACCCAGTTGCATTTCCAAGCCCTGACTTTATTTAGGCCCACTTCTGTTGGCTGAGGTCCAAATTTATACCCATGTGTCACTTTTGTCCTTCTCTCTCTTCTTATACCCTAAGGCACAGGGACTTAAGGCACAGAGGTAAGGTTTTGGCAGCTCAGGAGATTAGAGTTTGGGCTAAAGAAGCACTCAAAGCTCTCCCTGGAGGTGTGTGCCCAGCAGCAGGTTGAAAGGACAAAGTGACCACACAAGTTAGCGTGAAGCTCAGCATCAAGCAGGAGGGACCCCCACTTCCCTACAAATAACATGGCTCTTAGAGAGAAATTTTATTCCTCAGCAGGAAAGTTAAGAGAGGAAAAGTTCTCACAACCAGGGTGCAGGGCTTTCTGCTCGCACTGTTGTACTTAACGTCCCTCCCCTCCCATATGTATTTTCAAGTGTATCCATCTGTCAATGTCCAGCTCAAGCCTTGCCTCCTCCAGGAAGCCTTCCCTGACCACACCTGCTAGAATCAGTCACCCCCTTAACAAGAAAGTTTAATCCACCCAAGGAGCATCTACCACCTGTTCAGCTCCCTAGAGGATACCAACATCTGATTTAGTTTGAAGAAGTGTTGCCAGACATTAATAATAAAAGGCGCAATAGGAGTTCAAATTATGGTGTTTTCAGAGAAAAACAAGGGAGTAGAAAAAGCTGAGAGTTGTAGAGGGACTTTGGGGTTCATCTCGCTCTGACTCTATTTGACAGGTAAATATCAATTTTTCCAAAACAGAAAAAGTCTCTAACAACTCCTACATTCAAGACTCCTTTTAACCTTACAGAGGTGGGGAATGCAATTCCTCTCCCAATTCATTTTTGGAAACTCTCTGAGAGTGGAGAACAATTCCTTAGTTTGGTCTAAAGTCTATTTCCTTGTGTAATGAATGGAAAGATGGAAGAGGCTATTGAGATGATCTCTTTCATTTATTCGTTCGTTCATGCTGTCTATCTACTCTCTACTTATCTACCATCTATCTATCATCTATCTCTATCTATCATCTGTCAATCTATCATCCATTTATCTGTATACTGAGCACCTACTTAGTACGCACATTCAACCAGTTGGGTGAAATTTAAATAAGCCAAGTACTCCCAAGCACATGTAGTCTGAGGGCTTCCAACAAGACACTGAAGCTATTTGTTCATGCATTCATTCAAGATTCTATTTAGGGAATATCTTCAGCATACCAGGCATTGTTCTTGAAACTGAGTACATAGCAGAGAACAAAACAGGCACAATCCCTGTCCTCAAGGAGCCTGCATTCTAATCCGGGAGACAAACTGACAAGAAACAGAATAACTATATGCAAAATATGAGGAAGCGTTAAGTGCTTTGAAGAAAAATGAAGTCCTGTCAAAGGAGGTGGTGATGGAGGGAGCTATTCCAGGTGACTAAGGAGGACCTGAGGCCATTCAGGCAGAGACCCAAGTGAAAAGGAGTCAATCAGAAAGAAGAGGTTTCGAGGGGGAGGAGCTAGCTCTAGCAAAGGTTGAGGCAGGTGTTTGGTAGATGAGACAAACACAGCCAAGGCGGGTGCACCTGGAAAATGGTGAGCAAGGCAGCAGGGAGGAAATTAGCTCAGAGACGAGATAGAGCTAGATGGAGGAAGACGGAGTGGACCACGTTAGCCCTGTCGGCTTTATCCATGGTGTGCTGGGGAAGCCATTGAAGAGCTTGGGGAAAGCCACTGTCTGATTTGAGTTTGACAGTGCTCCACTGGCTGCCCTGCAGAAAGCAGAACAGACTGTGCAGAGCCCAGAGAGGAGGCTGGGCGCACGGGCAGGAGTCCATCTTACTTGAGCCTGCTACTTCCCGTGCATCTGCTTCCAAGCTCAGTAGCAATCTGTTCCAGGGCAGACTGTTCTGGTCTGTCTGGAAACCCCACTGCTTGGCTCCTGGGTTCCTTCTCGGGCCCAACACAACTCCCTGCATCCCTCCCACTATGTTCTCCTTTCCCTTGTAAACCAACTACAAAAGCCAGTACCACCTTTTCCCTGGCATCATAAGCACCCCCTGACCAGTTCCCATGTTGAAAAGCTGGGCATACAATGCCAGAGGACTCAGATTCTCACTGAGGTGTCCACTGTAATCTTAATATATTACCTGTGCAAGGAGTATTTCCTCAGGTCCTGTTCCAAAAGAATGGCTCCCTAACAATTTCATTGCAGAAACCACAAAGAATTGGCTGCATGTCAGGCTTTCCTGGAACCTTATAAATAGCATGAGAAAAAATGAAACTATTTTAACCTTGAATTTACTTAAAATGAGACCATGAACCTGGGGTTCATCCAATGTGTGGGGTGGAAAGGGCCTAAGAGACTGTCTAATTGCATCAGTCCATTTTAGAGATGAGAGAACTGAGGTCCCAAGATCGGAAGACATTGGCAGAAAAACCCCAGGATTGGTTCATCCTAAACTCGGAAAATTGTAAAAAAAACTTTGGGAATGACTGAAATGATGCTGCCAACTTCTATCATCATTATTTGCTTTAGTTATTTATTTATTTTTATTTTTATTTTTTTGCTTGAGGATGTGTCTTGCTCCATGTCCTTTTCCCCTTTCCTCTCTGCAAAGTCTGCATCCTGTGGTTCACAGCTCACTTGGAATCTGGAGTCAAGCCCCAGGCACATGAGTGGATGTCACCAACGGGTCCCCACTTTGACTCACCCACTCCAGTGGACCCAGCCCCACTAAGAAAGGTGACTTGGCTTGGGAAAATACAGGTGGCACTGAGCACTGGTCCCTAACACAGGTCATTGAGTGAGTAAGCCATGCCATGTTATTTGGGAACACTTAAGAATAGAGCATTCATTTGCTTAAAAACAGCCAAGAAAGAGGGGAAGCCTCTTTATTTGCCCTTCACTGGGCTCAGATGCAATTTGGTGCTGGCTTTTCAGCAGATCGTGGTCACCTCAGAGAATCTTGTCTCTCCAGTGTGCTCAGACAGAAAAGAAAGCATCATATGGTCTACAACCTGAGTGATGATGACACCACTGAAGCAGCAGTTAAATATTTTTGTGATTCCATAAGCAGAAAACAAACAGCTCGATGAATGACAGGCACTGCACAGATGCCACCTATTAAATAATTAAAATAAAGTAGAAATTAAAAATAAACAGTGGGGAATGATTTGAAACACACACAACCAAAGGAAACTGAAAGAGTAACTTGGGAATGAAGAAGTGAGTAAAATTAGTTTTGAGTTATTTCTAAATTCAATTGCATCTAGATTAACTGGCTGCCTTTCCCCCATTGTCAGCATGACATAAACAATGTCTTAAGTTGAAGTCAAAGACATCCTAAAAGCAAGTGCAGTACAAATGCCACAGCCACAGTGCCTCTTCTCATGGGCAGGTAAGTGCCCAATCATTGTTGACCAAGACAAGGTGAAAGTATAAGGTGAGCTATAAAGGAAGGAAACTAGAAATAGAATGTGTACTGGTCAGCAATGCTGTGTAATGAGCATGCTACAAACATTTATTCTTCTCCATCTATGAGTCAGTTGTGAGTTGGCTGATCTATTCTGGCCTTGGCTAGATGATTCTGCTTCCAGCTGCAGATCAGGCTGGGCTTGGCACACCTTGGTGCAGTTTGTGTTCTGGTCTGTTCCATGTGTGCTTGTGCTGGGACTCAGGGTGAAAACAGACACCTGGAGGAAGCTTGTTTCCTGGGAATGTCAGAATATTCACAAATTTTGAAAGGTGAGTGGAAACACACAATGTCTCTTGAAGCCTTAACCTGGCACTGGCACACGGTCCCTTCTGCATACATTCCACCCACCAGTGCAAGCTCAGTGGTCACGCCCACTATCAGTGGGATGGGAAAATACAGTCTGTCCATTCTAATAGCTGGTTCTGCAGGGTCATATGAGAAAGTGTGTGGATAAGTAATTCTGATGCAAGAGAACAGGAATAACTGCAAAAATTGACTCAGTCTACCACAGGGTTTATTTAACATGATACTTTCCAAAGCAAATTGTTGCTGGAGTCTTTTGAAACTAACATCTAGACCAGGTTTTGGCAAACTATGGCTTACCACCTATTTGTTCATGGCCTGCAGATTAAGAATGGATTTTACATTTTCAAATGACTGGGAAAAAAACGTGAAAAGAAGAATGGTGGTTTATGACACATAAAAATTATATGAAATTCAAATTTCAGTTTGTATAAATTTAAAAATGTCATTGTAGCACAGCCATGCACATTCATTTATGTATTACCTAGGCACTTTCACCCTACAATGACAGTTGCAATGGTAGTTGCAACAGAGACTGTATGTCCTGTAAAGACTAAGATATTTACCATCTGACCCTACAAAGAAAAAGCTGGCTGACCCCTAGCCTAAATCTGTGCTAGCCAACAGAAAAATTATGCAACCCACATATGACATTTTAAATTTTCTAGTAGGCACATTAAAAAGGTAAAAAGGTGAAATTGATTGTAATAATACATTCTATTTAACCTAAAGTATCCAAAATATCATCACTTCAAAAAAAATTGAGTAGTTATATTACATTCCTTTTTTCATACTGTAAAATCTGGTGTGTATTTTATACTTATAGCACATCTCAGTTCAGACATATTTCAAGTGCTCATAGCTATATGTGGCTGGTGGATATCAAAGAGGAAAGAACAAATATAAACCACTCCCCTCCCCCTTTCAAAAAGCCTAATTCTGGTTGGATTTTGTTTTGGTTTTTTTCTTTTTTGGGAAATCCCTTTTTAAGTCAACTTATTCCAAATAGCACCATAGCTTGAAGGCTGAATGACTACAGAATGTGTATCTACAGTCAACATCATATATTACCTTGTGCCAGTGTATGCTCCAGAAATGTTTGTTTTATAAATAGATAACTACATGAATAAGCGATGCACTTGATCACATCCTCTGGCTTCTCCCTGAGTTTGATTCCTCTCCCTTCAATTACAGAGTTTGCTGCTTAACCATGATGATCAATTATCTCCTATTGGACCACCCTTCCTGCAGACAGCAACCAGAAACTCTGAAAAAATGTATTTAAATTAACTACATGAAGGCACTGGGGAGCAATCAAAAGCAAGAAGAAACATCAGTGGGAGACCACCATTGGAAGAAGAGACTGGATCCCATTTTTACATTTTTTTTTTAATCGGAAAGCAGGCTTCAGTCAGCAGCAAGAGAGGCAGCTAACGCTTTCTAGAAATTCCACCGTCTCACCAGCTTGAAGAACCACAGGACAGAGCTCAGCGTGCCCACAGCAGCTGGAAAGGGAGGGTGGGAGAACCCCAGAGGGAGTGAGCCAAGCCGCGGAGCCCCATTCTGCATATAAATTCTGCCCAAATCCCTAGCTGTTCCCTGAAGAACGCATGTGTAGGACAGACACGAAGCAGCCCGGCCAAGGCTAAAGAACTGAGCAGGGATTTCTGCAGCTGCCTACCGGCGTGGAGACACAGACAGAGCTGAGGGTTTCGGTTCCGTCAAACTAAACTTCCTGCTTGGAGAGGAAAAATTAAAGCAGCACCTTTCTGAGGAATAGAATAGAAAAATCAAGAGTGCCTACAATGTATCTTTGAGAATGTCCTGGATACAATCTAAAATGGCTAGACATATTACAAAGCGGCAAAACGGAGGCTTACCCTGAGTAACCCAGATGTTGCCATTAGAAGAAAAGGATTTTAACTCAGCTGATATAATTATGCTTTAGACATACAGGAAAATTCACCAAATAAATAAAAACATAGAAACTCTCAGTAGAGAAATAGAAACTATAAAAAAGAACCAAATGAAATTCTAGAACTGAAAATTAAAAGTATCTGAAATAAAATATTCATCGGATAGAGGTAATGTAATTATTTGCTAGAAAACCATAAGGAATCTACACATAAAAAAGCTACTAGAACTTATAAGTGAGTTAAACAAGGTTGCAAGACAGAAACTCAATATTATAAAACCAAATATATGTATATATACTCACAGTAAATGATCAAAAATTAGCATTTACTACACAATATTTTACAATAACAACCAAAAAATATGAAACATTTATGGATAAATCAGATGAAACATATGCAACACCTGGACATTGTGAACTATAAAATAGTCCTAAGGGAAATTAAAGGAGACCCAAACAAATGGAGAGATAGCCTGTCTCATGAGTGGGAAGACTCAGTATTGTTAATATGTCAATTCTCTCCAATCTGATGGACAGATTCCACACAATCACAATCATTTTTTTTAATTGAAAAGCTGATACTAAGATTTATTTGGAAATGTGAAGGCCACAGAACACTAAAAAAACTTGTAAAAGAATAGTTGGAGGATTTACACTTCCAAGACTTCACGATTTATTATAAGGCAACAGCATTGAGATAGACAGATAGATATATAGAACAGGATAGAGAGCTAGAAATAGACCCTCACGTATAATGCCAATTGAATTAAAAAAAGAAGTCAAAGGTAATTCAGTAGAGAAAGAATAGAGCTTTCAACAAAGCGCTGGAACAATTGGATATCCATATGCAAATAAATTAATTTTAATAAATACAGTATATGGACTGAAATCATATGGATTGCATCATATACAAAAATCAACCCAAAGTGGATCATATCATGTGCTTAAACATAAAAACTGAAACAGTAACACTTCTAGAAAAAATATAGGAGAAAATCATTTTTACCTTAGGCTAGGTAAGAAAAGATATCTTGATATGATACCCAAATAAGAATCACCCAGGGAAAGAACTGATAAATTGGACTTCATCAAAATTTAAAACTGCTGTTTTTTAGAAGACTCTGTTAGGATAATATATAGGCAAGCACACATTGTAAGAAAATATCTGCAATATACATATTTGATAAAGGCCTTGTATCAGAACATATAAAGAAGTCTCAAAGCTCAATATTAAGATATCAAACAACCCAATTAAAAATGGCAAATAATTTGAGCAGACAATCCACCAAAGAAAATAGATGGATAGCAAATAGCCCATGAAAAGATGCTCAGCATCATCAGTCATTAGAGAAATGCAAATTCAATCCACAGTGAAGTTTCTCCACACACCCTCTAGGATGGTTAAAGTTAAAAACACTGACCATACCATACCAAGTGTTAATGAGACAGAGAACAACTGGAACTCTCCCTCATACACTGCAGATGAGTAAAATGGTATAATCACTTTAGAAAACAGTTTGGCTACTTCTTAAAACGTTAAGTCTACACCTGCCATAGGACCCAGCCCATTCCACTTCTAGACACTTTCCATGAGAGATTAAATCATCTGTCCATTCAAAGACATACACATTTATACATCAATATTCATAGCACTTTTATTTGTAATAGCCCTAAATTGGAAACAATCTGCTGGAAAACCTCTGTTAGCTGGGAAGGCACGTGGCCGGCATCTGCTCCAAGTTCTCATTTCAAAATGGCTTTCTCCCAGGATGTTCCTCTCTAGGCTTTCAGCTCCTCAAAAATGTCACTCTTAGTTGCTCTTGGAGCATTTGTCCTCTCTTAGCTTCTCCGGAGCAAAAGTCTGCTTTCAAAGGCCATCTCCAAAATGTCTCTGTAAGCTGAAGCTTCTCTCTCCATCCCAGTGCGTTCTTCAAAGTGTCCCTCTTGGCTGTAGCAAGCCTGCTCCTTCTGTCTGATCTTATCTAGTGCTTCAGTAATTTAATTCAGACCCACCCTGAATGGGCGGGCCAACACCTTCATGGAAATTATCCAATCAGAGTCATCACCCACAGTTGGGTGGGGCACATCTCCATGGAAACACTCAAAGAATTACAATCTAATTAACACTGATAGGTCTGCCCACACAAGATAACATCAAAGATAATGGCGTTTGGGGGGACATAATACATTCAAACTGGCACAGAGTGCTTTAGTTATTTTTGGAAAATGTCTGTGCACTGTGACCTGCCTGCATCAGAATCACCATGGGCAGTTTTTAAAAAATACTGTTCCCCATGTTTTTACTTGGGGTAATTCTGATTCCATAGGTACAGAATAGGTCTCTCAAAAATACAGATTCCAAATTCCATACCAGACCAACTAAATCAAAATGACCTAGGAAGGTGTGTGGGAATTGGTACTTTTTTAAATCTCCCCAAGTGGTTCGACTGCACGGCCTGGCTGGGAACTGCAGAATTGAAGAATTGTATTTCCCAGCCCAAATCTCCATCTGGTGCCCTCGGCCCATCTCCCCCTGCTCCATGCCCTGCAGTCACCGCAGCATCGAGGGCTTGTTTCTCGAGACAGCTGCTCAATGTTTGAAAAATAAAAGCCATCATTTCCCCTAAGTCTTTTCTTTTCAAGACTAAAAGGAACATCACAGCGAGAAAAAGAGTGATTTGCCTGCTAGGAGCCTCGAGAAATTAGTCTTAAAATAGTATCTGCTTCAGGGACTGTTTTTTTTTTATTATTATTCAGAAACAAAGTGTTGAAAGCGTAGGGAAAATTCAAACTGACTTATTTCAGCTATGTACCAATGTGTTCAAAGGGCTGACTTTTTTCCACAGTCAGTTTTGTTTCGGCAGGTGACCCTGTGGAAAATCAAATAAGGAAGTGATTCAGGCATTACCCCATTTCACAGGTGAGAAATTTGAGGTTCAAAAATGGCATTATCACCAAAGGGAGCCCAGGAGGAGAGGAGCAGATCTGGGATGTGAACGCCAGCTCTGTGGCTCACAGTCCAGGGCTCCTTCCAGGAGATCACCTTCCTGGTGAAGCTAAGGGGACAATGTATCAGGGCATGTCTGGGGCCCCAGAGCCTCAAGCCCACGGCACTCATGCCCATTCTATACAGATTATGCTGTGGTGACCGTGGCTTTGTGTCTGGAGTGGGGTGACGTTGCCCAGGCACATGGGGAAAGCCCCAAGTGAGAGCCTGGCACATCCTCTCAAGGTTAACAGACCTCAGCCAAGTCCTCTGACCCATAGGCGCAGCACGAACACTCACACTGAAGACAGCCTTCCTCAGTAATGCTTGCTGAAGATGGGTCTTTCCTTTTGGAAGGGAGAGGAGACCCCAGGAATATTTGACAAGCAAGGCTGCGTGGGAAAGGAGAGACGCCAACTTAAGAAATCAGAAAGATCAGAGTTCGGAAATGAAAACTTGTCAAGGAAAATATTCAGCTGCATCACATCCCACAAAACTCAAATGAACACTGCAGCAGGGAGAACTTTATACCTCCTCTTAGTTGTGTACCTTCCTCTGTGCCTATTGATTTTACCTATCTGATACCTGCAGTTTCTCAGTGTAAATCCCATAGAGAGATAATCTGGGAGTGGGATGGGGAGGAGGATGCTGTGTCGTGGGTCCTGGAAGAGTTGGTGGGGATGCACAGGGAATGTTGGAGAGCAGGATGGAGGAAACAGGCCTGGCCTGAGGATGGGGCAAAGAAGGAGATCATCTCAGAGGCACTCAGCAGCCAATACAGTGACTGTGTGCGCATTATAAAAGAAGACCTGGTTTTCTCAAGACACTTTATGGCCATCTGCTGGAAAGTTGTCATAATGGTGATATGAACGTGGGATGACTACGAATGTGCATGGGTGCCTTTTGGGTTACACCAAGCACAATTTGCACAACCATAGTTGGGCCCTGCCTTTTGGGTTCCAGCATTGTGCCAGCCAAGGGTAAGCCCACCAAGGCATGGCTGCATTATTGATTGGGGTACAGGCCCTCAGTCCTGGGGCAGCACAGACAGTCTCTCTTTTTAGGGTTCCCTCCAGGCCTTCTTCAGATAAGGCACCTTGTCCCATGATACAGGAAGGGAAGGGGTATTAGGACAATGAGGCAGGACCTGGAATTCTGGGGTCCCCACTTCTGTTTCTGCTTAGCTTGTTTCCTCCACTCTCTCCCTCTGTCGGTCCTGGTCTGCTGTTTCAGGACAGACTTGTCCCTAGGTGCACTACAAAGTTCACAGTTTCCATTGCAAAAGAAGAGCAAAGAGAAGCACAGAGGGCAGGGCCCATTTCACCCGGATTTAAGATCCCCCAGGGCACACACCGTTCTTCCATTCTTTCCTGCCTGAGAACACAGCCTCCTCTTCTAGGGGTGTGGGAGAGTGGGGGCGGGGAAAGTGCAGAAAGGAGAGAACAGAAATACACAGGAACTTAGACGCCATAGAACCAATGAGTGGCAGAGCTGTGAGGGATCTGGGTTTCATTCAGTCCACCCCACTGCTTTTACGTAGGGTGAAACAAAGACACATTCTGCAGAAGGCTCTTGTCCTGTCCCCCATTTTTCCCCAGGGGAGAGCCAGGATGACCTCGGGTCTCTTAACTCCCTGGCCAAGACTCTCCCCTAAGAACTGCATTTTCAGAGCTTCCAGGTATAGCAGGCAGCTCAGTTCCAGGACAGAAAGTAAGCTGAGCTCAAAGGACCCATGTGCCAAACCTACCCATCCATGTGGAACACACCAGACACAAACAGCACACAGGCACACACACAGATACACACAATACATGTTTGCATGGCCTCATTAATAACAGCTCCCATTTATTGAGCTTCAATGTGTCGGCCTCTGTACTGGGTAATTTATATTCATTATCTCATTTTCTCCACAACAGCCACATTTGTTGTCCCCGCTTCATAGATAGGAAACTGAAGCTCAGAAAGATTGGGTAACGTACTCAAAACCACACAAATACTAAATGGAGTGAGGTCTTAGACTGCCCATCTCCAAAGCCAGTGTTCTTTGCATTGCTTCGTATATAGATAGGTTAAATCATGAGAACAATAAGAATGACTTTTTTTTTAATTCAGTTTTATTGAAATATATTCACATACCATAGCATCATCCATGGTATACAATCAACTGTTCACAGTACGATCATATAGTTATGCATTCATCACCACAATCTATTTCTGAACATTTTCCTTACATCAGAAAGAATCAGAATAAGAATAAAAAATAAAAGTAAAAAAAGAACACCCAAACCATCCCTCCATCCCACCCTATTTGTCATTTAGTTTTTATCCCCATTTTTCTACTCTTCCATCCAAACACTAGATAAAGGGAGTGTGATCCACAAGTTTTCACTATCATACTAGAGAATGACTAACTTTTTAAGGTATTGCTCTAAGCCACCCATTGTTCTAAGCCTGTTCCATGGATTAACTCATTTAAACCTCATAGTAATACTACAAGTTATGTACCATTTTATAAATCAGAAAACTGCAACCAGAGAGTCTAGGTAAAATCCCCACAGTCCCGGAGCTCTAAGTGTGAGAAGCTGGCTGTGAACTGAGCTCTGCAGCTTCGTGGTGGACCGAGAGGAAGAGCTGGGGTCAGGCCCACCCCAGATGCCGGGCTAAGCTCTGAGGCTCACCCAGTCCATTCTTCCAGGTGGGCTCCCTTGGGCGGGACCACTCTCATAACCCTACTGCCCTTGGCCCCTACTCACCTGTGCTCAATTTGCGGCTCTCCCGGGCCAGCTCACAGGCAGAGCTCTTCAGTCTCCCGGGCAGGCAGCAATCGGAAAAGGCAGACTGCACTGGGGGCTCAGCATCCCCAGGGCAGGGAGTTGGTGCTGCTTGTTCAACACCTGAGAGTGTTGGCTCCCCAGGGACAAAGGCACGAGGGCTTTTCCAGGTGGCTGAGCCCCGGGCCTGGGGAGAGCAGGCTGCTGGCGGGGCTGGCCCCGGCACCTGGCCCCACAGGGAGCAGCCTGCCGCCTCCCCTCCCGCTCTGTCCTCGCACCTGGCCTCCCAGGCTTTCTGTTTCCACGCCGTCCCCTTTTCTCTGGAGTCAGCCCCTCTCCTGGCCCCTCTCTTTCAGCAGATCAATCCATTTTGTATGAGCAGAAGAGTGAGGAAGAGATCAAGCTACAGACACTGAATGCAGAGCCCCGATAAGAAGCAAGAAGAACCATCTGTGACACAAGGGGGTGTGGAGGGAATAATAGCCCAGGCCCTGTGTTGTGTTGGCCACACAATGGACCGTATTCAGAAGAGCTCTTCTGCTCTCTAATCTAGCGGGAAGGGCATGTGTGCAGTCTATTAGCATTTATTTTCCCTTTCTGCATTGTACTGATAACCTAGTTTCTGACCCAACCTCTAGCTTTTCTTTTCACTCTACATTATAATTCTGCTTTCTTAAAATCCTATTCAGCTATGTTAGAAAAAAAGAAGAAAAAAAGATTCAAACTCTACCTTTTTCAAAGCACATCAGTAATTTTTTTTTTTTTTTTTTTCCTGGCTGAACCAAGGTGACTCCTACAAAGGATTTACCATTCTGGATTGCAATGATGGTTCAAGAGCTAAGGGACAGGTAGCATTCCTCAGGCTGGAGTTACAAATTCTCTAATAGAAATCAACATAAAGGAGGAGCCTTGGCAGCCAAACACACAGCTGTTGCAAAAAGCGAGGTGCTCAGGGACAGGTGAGCGGTTCACTGTCAGCTGTGCTCTCCAAAGGGCCTGCACTTGAGCACGCCGCAGACAAACTGAGGCTGTGCCACCATGGGACTGCCCAGGGGCCAGCTCTGTCATTCACCCAGTTACTTGCCTTCAATAGACTTTACCCAAAGGAAAATGGGGAGTTTAATCAATGGTTAATGATTCTGAAAACAGATATTTCATGAAACACCCTTAAACTATTCTTCTTAGAAAGCAAGCGAATGGCTTGTAATCATTGAAAGTGGCAGCCTCCACAGCCAATGCCTTTTGTCCGTTACTGGAGCCTCTCAGACAGGAGTTAAAAATAATTGATCATTGGAGTGTCAAAAAAACAACCATTGGATAAATGAGAAGACGGGGATGTGAGCACTGTGTGGAAAGATGTAGAGGCTACAGTCTGAGCTTGGCCCTATGCTATGTATGCACTGGTTTTATGTTGTATATTTATATTCCTTCTGCAACTTAAAAATAACCCACCGACATAAAAGAATGACTAGGCATTTCTGACCCAAGGGAAATCTTCTGGTCTCCATGGCTATGCCGTACAGTTGTGTAAACATGAGGAGAAATTCTGATCCACAACTTCATCTTAGGGAATAATTGGTCACAGAAGTCTGACCCCTGCCATCCTTGAGAGATCTAAAAATCTCCAGGAAATTGGCCACATACAGGAAGAAAGCATGAACATGGGATGAGTGACACCCCAACTCAATCCAGGTAGGCTTTCTCTTTTACTGGGAGGGTCCCAGCTTCTTAAGAATAAAAGTGTGAAGGGTGTGAAGGGGGACAGAGTGGATTTTGAAGAGCCCCTTGCCCAATACTAGCATTGCATTGGCTCAGGGAAATAGAACAGAAAATGCTTTGGTTATGGGGCAAAGAAGGGCATGGCACTTGGATCATCACTTCTTCCATTCAATATAATCCAAGGCAGATGACCCTAAAGGCCAAACCAGCAGGACTTGAATTTTGAGTAATTTCTCCAGGAGCAGATGCTATAGTTGACCATGCTTTTATGGAACTTTCTGGAAAACAGCTGGAGAAGAAGAAAGATAACTGATTTTGGCATGAAATTTCCAGGACAATTTAGGAACCAGGCACTGGCCTTCAAATCTTCATATGCCCATTTAGAACTGGAAATTGAGCCCAAGCTGGTGAAATTGAAGGATGCTGGTGGTGAAGCAAGTGTCCCTGCCATATAGAAATCCAGACTGGTCAGTGTCTCAAGTTCCAAAGCCTCCAGGGCCAGGCAGGTAATACAAATGAGTGAAAAAGGTAGAGAAAGAACCTTCTGTGGCCAACTAGAGAGTACAGGCCTGGCTAAGGGCAGCCACTTTTCAGCTCTAGCATCTGTATGTTGCTAGACAGGAATGCAAGTCCTGTGTTGCTGGATGATCCAGACTTTCAAATGGTACTGAAAATCTATGTTTTTTAATGTTTTCAAGTAATTCAAGATTTTTAATACTCTAGGCAGGCCAGTTCTGTACCTCAGGCCATCAAAATGCAACCTTGGTCCAAAGAACATTAAAACCCATGTTCTGTATCTTTACCAGGCATCTCCCCAGGACCCATTTTGGATCAAGAACTTGTTTCTTTAGTGAAATTGGGCAAATAATCCCACCTCCCTGGAGCTTGGTGTTCCATGGTAGAATATATTTGATTCCCAACTGCAATCCCAAATGTTTGCTTTGAAGGTTCATTCAGGTATTAATAGTGCCCTAAGCAGTGTGTGTGTGTTTGGGGGGGGGGGGGGGGTTGTTGAAAAGCTGAGCAGGACAGCCAAGGTCTTTGCTCTCACAAAGCTCACATTCTAATGGGGAGATTGTAGAGAGAGTCATAAATATACAAACATATAAATGCATAAATACATGCACACATAAATCCAAACACATGCATTGTAAGTAAAGTCAAGAATTTTTGCAAATGGCTTGGCTATGGAGAATAAAGGGAAGAAGGAAACCAAGGGTGATAGGGCTTTGAAACAGGTGGATGAGAAATACTGGGGCACAAAGAGGTTTAGGGGACAACCAAGAGCTCTATGTTGGACTTGTCCAGTGGAGACCTCAAGTAGGGCTCTGAAAGCCACGCCCATGAAAGTAGAAACATGATTGATGGTTTCCTCGAGTCTACCTGAAAAGTCAGCAGATGTGGATGGAAAATCTACAAAGCCGCTTGTAATAACAGCAACAATCACCAAATCTGGTGCCAGAATTGACTTAGGGGTAGGGGGTACATCTTCTGCCTCACCACTATTCAATCTCAGAACAATTATTTTATGATTTTATGATAAAGTGGTGTGAGATATGCCTGTTTAAGCTCTTATAAATCTGTTTAGACATCATACTAGAGGAAGTGCTTCTATCTTTTTCTAGACACGGGCAGGTCCTGGAGTTAGTTTTCCCTGCTTCGTAGTCACAGGCTAAACCCAAGTCACTGAGTGCCCTTGATCACATGAGCCATGAAACAAAGGAGTGTAAAGGGGGAGCCCCTCCAGCCTGCTTGTCTCCAGATGCACACCCTCCTGAGGTCTGGGTGGGTGGTCATATCTGTGAACATGGAGAGCTACACACCGATCATTAATAATTAAAATTATTATTAGTCTGCTAGGGAAAAGTGGCTCATTAGCTCTGGCATTGTAACCATGCCTACAGTGTTTCCACCTAACAGAGCTCAGGGATTTCAAGTAACTGCAGTGCTCTGTGCAGCAGCTGCTATTTTTGACAAAGTGCCCACTTACATGTCCCCCTAATTTACTGAGCCCTTTTGCCCTCCAATTCCCTTGACAGAGTCTAGTGGTTTCTCAGCTCTCCTGCCAAAGGAAGTTGTGGGAAGTCAGAGCACAAGGAGGAGCAGTCCTAAACCCAGACAACGGCTGACTGAGCCCCCAGAAGAAATCAGACTCCAGAGTAGAAGGTACCCTTATGTCAAATGGTGGTGAATATTGTGGATCCTTCGAACCAGTTATCACTCATCATGAGCAAATAAAAATAGGAGGCCTAGATAGCTCTTCCGCTTCATGAAACCGTCCTCCTCTTTCCCAGAGAATGGGCCTAGCCTTTGCAGAAAGGGGTAAGGGGAAGGCTCTGATCTTTACCTATTGCGCAACTGGTTCAAATCACTGCTCAAGGAGAGAAAATATTTGCTTTATCAATCCCCCATCAACCAAAATCAGCCTATTCAGATTAACATTGCTCCTTAATATTACTTTCCAAATGTCGGGATCAATGAACCAGAAAATGAAAAGCTTTAAGAGTATTTATGTCTGCATCTATATGGATGGATTTTTGGATGTTAGATCAAGACAACCATTGGTTGGAGTTTAATAATCTTTCACTGTCCACATATGTAACTTGTTATTGCTCCAGTGAAAGCTTCTAGAGAGCAGAGCTATAAAATATGGATGGTCTGGTTGGGATGTAGAAAATCCCAAAGGAATGTCACTCCCATTCTACCATTAGGTGAAGCCAAATAAGCTACAAATTTAGAGTGTTTTTTAACCCAACAGAGAGAGAAGGATGTCAATAAGGCTAAATGAATTAAATTCCAGAAAGCAATGATCCCTTCCTTGAAGAAAAGAAACCCATAGCTGATCTTATTTTTGGTGCAGTGGTGGGAAAAGGAAGAATTCAGCACAGACAAAGGGAGGGAAAAACCAGCCAGACATTTTATAAAATTTCCATGTCCATGTGTGATCCACAAAATTTTCATGTCCAGTTGAGAGAGGAAGCTATAGGATCCCAGCCACAGAATAACTCTGTGCTCATTCCCCAGATCTTTCCCATAGGCATTCACCAAGTACACGGGAGTAATATAATAAAAGGCTAGACTTCTGGATCACACTGCCCTTTATCCAGTGTACGGATGGATGAGTAGAAAAATGGGAGCAGAAAACTAAAGGAAAAATAGGGTGGGGGGACAATTTGGGTGTTCTTTTTTTACTCTTATTTTTCTAATTCTTATTTTCACTTTTTCTGGTACAAGGAAAATGTTAAAAAAAAATAGAATCAGGTGATGAATGAACAACTATATGATGGTAATGTGATCAATTGATCGTATATTTTGAATGATTTATGGTGTGTAAATAACTCTTAGTTAATAAAAAAAATGCCAGAGGCAGGGCAGAGACCTGAGAGACAGCACGTCTCATTCCCAACATATGTGGGGCTTTCCCTAAATGGAAGGCGGCAACATATCGCAGGATGGGGGCCAGGCAAGAAAGCTGAGAGAAATCTCCTTGAGACACCGTAAACCTTCATCAAGCACGCAGAAGTCCACCAAAGGCTGAGATTGGGGCAGGAGAGCTAGGAAAAACCCTTTCAAGGCTCTCTTAGTGCACTGGAGTAGCTCCCTCTAAAGACTGGGAGCAGGAGCGCAGGATGGAAAGAGATTACTCAAGAAATAGAAGCCAGGGGCAGGACTGGGGAAAATAGAGAATTCACCAGTGACCCAAAGAGTCATCAGGTGAACTTTAAAACAGACAGATATAATTTCACTTCTCTGATAATGTCCTTTGACTCACAAAAGTTTTTAATTTTTATAAAATCCATTTTATCTATTTTTTATTTTGTCACTTGTGCTTTTGGTGTCATATCTAAGAAATCACTACACGTCCAAGGTTATGAAGGTTTCCCCTATGTTTTCTTCTAAGAATTTTATGGTTTCAGCTCATCTGTTTAGGTCCTTAATACACATAGAGTTAATTTTTGCATATGGTATGAGATAGGGGTCAAATTTCATTCTTTTGCAATAGCTAATCTGTTTTTCCTACACTATTTATTGAAGAGACTGCTCTTTCCCCAGTGAATGTATTTGCCACCCTTTTCAAAAATCAGTTGGCCATGGATGTATGAGTTTATTTCTGAACTCTCCATTCTATTCCATTGGTCTATATGTCTAGCTTTATGCCAGTACCACACTGTTTTGGTTACTGTTGCTTTGTAGTAAGGCTTGAAATCAGTGAGACTCCAACTTTGTTCTATTGCAACATGGATTTGGATATTCAGAGCACTTTGCAATTCCATAGGAACTTGAGGATTGGATTTCCATTTCTGAATAAAAGGGCTGATGGGGTTTTGCTAGGTATTGTATTGAATTTGTAGATTGCTTTAGGTAGTATTGACATGTGGAAAATATTGTCTTACTATCCATGAATATGTGATGCCATGCCATTTATTTAGGTCTTCTTTAATTTCTTTCAACATGTTTTATAGTTTTCAGTGTACAAGTCCTTCAACTCCTTGGTAAAATTTACTCCTAGGTTTTTATTCTTTTAGGAGCTATTGGGAATGAATTGCCTCTTTCATTTCAATTTCATAATATTCTTTGCTGGTGTATAGAAACACAATTGATTTTTTGTGTGTTACTTTGTAGTCTGCAACTTTGCAGAATTTGTTTTTTTTAAATCTAGTAGTTTTCTTGTGGATCATTTGGTGTTCTCTATGCAAAGAATCATATTATCTGCAAACATAGATATTTTTACTTCTTACTTTGGATGACTTTTATTTCTTTTTCTTGGCTAGTTGGTCTGGCAAGGACTTCCAGTACAATGTTGAATAGCAGTGATAAAAGCAGGAATTCTTGTCTTGCTCCTGACCTCAGGGAAAGGATTTTCAGTCTTTTACATTGTGTATAATGTTAGCTGTGAGATTTTCATATATGTCCTTTATCATATTCAAAAAGTTCCTTTCTAGTGCTAGTTTTCTGAGTGTGATTATCATGAAAGGGTGTTGGGTTTTGTCAAATGCTTTTTCTGCATCAATTTAGATGACCATGTGATTTTTAGCTCCATTCTGTTAAAGTGGTGTATTACATTAATTGATTTTCTGATGTTAAACTATACTTGCATTTTGTTGATAAAACCCACTTGGTCATAGTGCATATAATCCTTTAAATATGCTGTTGGATTCATTTTGCTAGTATTATAGTGAGTGATTTTGTATCTATATTCATGAGGGAAATTGGCATTTGGTTTTCTTTTCTTGTGATGTCTTCTTCTGGCTTTGGTATTAGGATAATATCGGCTTCATAGAATGACTAACAGAGACACCTTTCTTCTTTAAATTTTTAGAAAAGATTGAGAGATATTGGGGTTGATTCTTCTTTCAATGTTGGGAGAAAATAATTGCCAACAAAATATATCCATATGTATAAAGAACTGCTATAACTCAACATCAAAAAGACAAATAACCCCATCAAAAAATTTGCACAGGACTTGAATAGACATTTCTCTAAAAATGATATACATATGGCCAAAAAGTACATGAAAAGATGCCAGACATCACTGGTTGTGCTGGTTTGAATGTATTATGTCCCCCAAAACACCATTATCTTTGATGTAATCTTGTGTGGGCAGGTATATCAATGTTGACTACATTGTAATTCTTTGAGTGTTTCCGTGAAGATGCGCCCCACCCAACTGTGGGTGATGACTCTGATTGGATAATTTGCATGGAGGTGTTGGCCCACCCATTCAGGGTGGGTCTACATTAAATCACTGGAGCCATATAAATGAGCTGACAAACAGAAGGAACTCAGTGCAGCTGAGAGTGACATTTTGAAGAGGAGCTACAGCCAAGAGGGACACTTTGAAGAATACAGAGGAACTGAGAGAGGAGCTTCAGCGTACAGAGACATTTTGGAGACAGCCGTTGAAAGCAGACTTTTGCTCTGGAGAAGCTAAGAGAGGACAAACATCCCAAGAGCAACTAAGAGTGACATTTTTGAGGAACTGAAGCCTAGGGAGGAATGTCCTGAGAGAAGACCATTTTGAAACCAGAACTCTGGAGCAGATGCCAGCCTCATGCCTTCCCAGCTAACAGAGGTTTTCTAGACACCATTGGCCATCCTCCAGTGAAGGTACCTGATTGTTGATGTGTTACCTTGGACGCTTTATGGCCTTAAGACTGTAACCATGTAACCAAACAAACCCCCTTTGTAAAAGCCGATCCATTTCCGGTGTTTTGCATTCTGGCAGCATTAGCAAACTAAAACACCAGTCATCATGGGAGTTCAAATCAAAACCACACTGAGATACCACTTCATACCCATAGAATGGTTATTATTTAAAAAAGAGAGTGAGAGAAAATAATAAGTGTTGGTGAGGATGCAAAGAAACTGGAACCCTTATACACTGATGGTGGTATTGTAAAATGGTGCAGCCACTGTCAAAATCAGTTTCAGAGTTCCTCAGAAAGTTGAACACAGACTAAACATATGACCTGACATCCCACTTCTTGGTATATAACAAAAGAATTTAAAATAGGCATTTGAACAGATATTTGAACACCAATGGTGGTAGCAGCATTATCCCACAATAACCAAAAGTTGGAAGCAACCCAAGTGTCCATCAACAGATGAATGCAAAAAAATGTGGTACATACATGCAATGGAACATGATTCAGCCATAAAAATGAATCGAATTTTGATATATGTGACATCATGGATGAACCTTGAAGACATCATGTCGAGTGAAATAAGCCAGACACAAAAGAACAAATACTGTAGGATCTCACTGATAAGAACTACCTAGAAATAAGCAAATGTCATAAAGACAGACGGTAGATTACAGGTTACCCAGGGCCAGGGGTGGGGGGAAGGGAAAGGAGAGTTATTGCTTAATGAGGGCAGTTTCTCTTTGAGGGGATGAAAATTTCATGTCATGGATGTTGGTGATGGCAGCACAATATTGTGAATGTAATTTATATCATTGAATTGTACACTTAAAGGTGGTTAAAATAGGAACTGTTGAGGTGTATATATGTTACCACAATAAAAGTCTTTTTAAAAAGACAGATATCTGCCATTGTTCAGAGAGCTACAAAGCTTAAAGAGATTTCCCAAGCCCTGCTGAAGGGAAAGCCTTAAATGAGCACATTTAAAACATTTAAAACTAGAGATAAATTGAATCTAACCAAAGCTGTAACAAAGCCCAGGCCCAGCTCAACAAAAAATTGGATTAACTCATCCATTTATGCTATCAGCCTGACAGAAGAACAAGTTTGCCCTTTTCTGGAGTTAAAATTTATTTACTTTTCCTCTTCCATCCTTTCATACACATTTTCTGTCATGCTGCAAAAAAATGAGGAGACACACAATGTGGCAACCCGTGGCCTGAGCAAAACAGGCCTGCAGATCTTTGGTGCACAGCAGTCTGCATGACCTAGGCAGCTAAATGTTTAACCTATTGTCTTTCTAAGCCAGTAAAGAGAAAAAGGATAAATTGATCTTAAAATGTACCTTTATGCAAGCAGGCAGGAAGTGAGAGGCTCTTAGTCTCACAAAAAGAGCAAAATGTAACTGTTCAAGTGTTATTCTAGTCCTTCCTGGACCACCCCCAGGTCAGAGTGACCTATTCCTGCATCTATGCTCCCCCCACCCTTAGGAAGGCCTTTGTCTTAAACCCTTATAAAAGGCTTTCTGTCCTTTTTGCATCACTCGGTCATCTTCCCTGCGAACGTGATGCCTGCCTGGCCTGAGAGAGCCGTCATGATCTCTCCACGACTTCTCACCCTGTAAGTAAGCCCTGAATAAAAGTTCATGTATCAGAAAATGTTCGTTGTCTTCTTTGGCCTCTGGACTGGCATAGCCCTCTTGGGTTGCGACGCACAAAGAAGCAAGAAAATGTGAACCATGATGAAAAGAAGAAATAAGTAATGGAATCATACCCACAAAAGAACCAGACATTTCATTTATCATACAGGGAATCTGAAACAAAAAAATCTATGATAAATATACTGAAGGAGCTAAAATAAATTGTGAACAATATGTATGAAGAGATGGGGGATTTGATTACAGGCATGAAAACCATAAAGGTGAATAAAATAGAAATGCTAAAATTAAGTAATAAATATCAGAAATGAAGGATTTGTTTGATAGGTGTTCCAGTTTGCTAATGCTGTCGTTTTGCAAAATAGCAGAAATGGATTTGCTTTTATAAAAGGGATCTATTAGGTAAGTTTACAGTTCTAAGGCCATAAAAGTATCCAAACTAAGGCATCAAAAAAGGATATCGTCACTGAAGAACAGCCAATGGCGTCCAGAACACCTCTGTCAGCTGGGAAGGCACGTGGCTGGCGTCTGCTGGTCCTTTGCTCCCAGGTTGTGTTTCAAAATGGCTTTCTCCAAAATGTCTCTCAGCTTCTGTCTTCACTACTCTGTCTCAGCTCCTGTGCATCCTTGCTTCTTTTTCCCCAGGGTGTTTTTCTATAAGCATCTCAGGGTCCTCTCTTAGCTTCTCTGGGGCAAACTCTGGGCTTTATCTCTTAGCTTAGCATCTCCAAACATCCGTCTGTCGGCATCTCCAAGCATCTCAAAGAGTCAGTGTCTGTATTGGCTCTTGAGCTCTCTTAAGTACTCCAGTGAACCAATCAAGACCCACCCAGAATGGGTGGGGTCCACAACTCTATGGAAACGATCTAATTAAGGGTCTCACCCACAGCTGGGTGAGTCACATTTCTATGGAAACATTCAATCAAAAGGTTATACTCAACAAGATTTGATTAAAAGATCATGGCTCTTCTGGGGTCCATAAGAGTTTCAAACTGACAAAATAGGTAAAAAAATAAACTGGACACAGTATAAAAGAGGATTCATGAACTTGAAAACAGGAAAATATAAATCACCTAAATTAAAACATCACAGAGAAGATTGGAGGGAAAAGGAACAGAGCATCTGAGATCTGTGAAACAATGTCAAATGGTCTAACATCTGTATAATTAGAGTCCCAAAAGAAGAAAAGAGATGGAATGCAGCAAAAGAAATTTTACAAAAGATAATGGCCAAGAATTATTCAAAATTGATGAAAGACGTGAACTCAAAGATCCAAAGAAATCACAGCAAACTGCAAACACAATGAAAACAGAACCATCACCTTGGCTCACCATAGTCAAAATGCTGACTAAAGTTATGGGAAGAAAAGGTTAAAAGCAACCAAAGGAAACATACACAAAGGAAAAGAAGAGATCAGACAATGACTGACTTCTCATTAGAAATGATGGAGCCAGGCTACAAAACAATTACATGTTTAAAATGAAATGCTAAAATTAAAAAAAAAAAAAGCTGTCAGTCTAGAATTCCAACATCCAACAAAATATCCTGAAAAAATGAAGGAGAAGTAGAGACTTTACCATACAAAGTCTGAGAGAATTTTTTGCCAGCAGACTCGTACTATAAAAAATAATAAAGAGGGTTCTTCTGGTTGTATGGCTGTAGAAATATGAAACCATATGGAAATATGGATCTTTCAAAGGAATAAAAGGTAAAAAATATATGTAAATATTTTAAAGCCTTTTTCTCTCTTTTATATGTACTCAAAAGTATATGTAAATATTTTAAAGCCTTTTTCTTATACTCTCTTTTGTATATAGTTATACACACACATTTCTTTAACAGTCTACATGCTGCTTAAGTAAAAAGAATAAGAATGTATTGTGGGTTTATAACATATGAAGAAGTAAACAACCTAAAGACAGAAAGAGAAGGAGGGGTAAATTGAATTATACCACTGTAAGTTTCTTACATTATGCATAAAATAATATAATTATTTGTAGATAGACTATGATAAAGAATACTAGTGTAATCTATAGAGTGATCATTTAAAAATGGCACAAATAAGTATAGCTAAAAGGTAAATAGAGGAGATAAAATAGAATACTAAAACCACTTCATTTATGAAAACATGGAAGAAATAACACAGAAGAAAAAGAGTAAAAGATACAAATGACAGAATGGAAAAATACAAAATAACAAGATGGTAAAATTTAATCCAACCATATCTATAATTATATTACCTAAGCATTCTAATTAAATGGCAGAAATTATCAGACTGAAAAAATTAGGGTAAAACTATAAACTGTTTATAGTAAACATACTTTAAATATAAAGACACAGTTGGGTAGAAAATAAAAAGATAGAAAACTGAATACGATACAAACAGTAAGCATAAGGAAACTAGTGTAGCTATCGTCATATAAGGCCAAAGAGACTTCAAGACAACGAGTTCACTGACCATGAAGAGAGATATTTCACAATTATGAAAGGGTCAATTCATCAAGGAGACAAAAATCTTTAATAAGTACACACCTAGGAACAGGGCTTCAAAAAATGTGGATGAAATAAGACTGTACATAAAGGACAAATAGACAAATCCACACAAATAAATGGAGGCTGGTTTTTTCCCCCTTCTTTCAATAATTGATAGAAAATGTTGACAAAAAAGCAAAGGGCATTTGGAAGATCTGAACAACCCAATCAACCAACCTGATATAGTTGACATTTACAAAACACTACACCAAAAACTGCAAAATACACATATTTCTGCACATGTACAGAAAATGTTCAACAAAATCATATTCTGGAATATAAAAAAGTATCAAAAATCTCAAAGGATCAATAACATACCGTGTATGGTTGGTGACAATGATATTAAATTAGATACCAAAACAATAAGATATCAAGAAAATCCCCAAATATTCAGAAATATAATAGCCCAAGGGTCAATTAAAATATCACAAAAGGAATTAGACAATATTTCAAATGGAGGGATGATGATGTTAAAACCTGTACGATGCAACTAAAGCAGTGCTTAGGGGGAAATGTATACTTTTAGAAGCCTGTATGGAAAAGACGGAAGATGTTAAAGCAATGATTAATCTACCACCTTAAGAAGCTAGAAAAAGAAGAGTCAATTAAACCCGAAGTAGACAGAAGAGAGGAAATAATAAAATAAGAGCAGAAATGAATGAAACACAGACAGACAAACAATAAGAAAATCAACATCAAAAGTTGGTCTTTTGGAAAGATTAATAATATTGGAATGATCAAGAAATAAAGGAAGGGAAAAAAGCACAAACTGCCAGTATCATAAATAATACACGACATATCACCATAGATTATAGAGTCTATAAAATAGAATAAGAGGCTATTATAATAAATTACAAGAGGCTATTATGAACAACTTTACACCAACAAATTCAATGACTTAGATAAAATGGAAAAAGTTCTTTAAAATCAACTTAAAATGGACACAAGAAAAAACAGAGAACATAAATAGGCATATATATATATATATGCATGCATACATATATGTATGTATGTGAGTATGAAATCGAACTGCCACCAAAAATCATTTTACGAGTGAATTTTCTTAAACACTCAAGGAGGAAAACCAAACTGACACAAACACTTTCAGAAGAGGAAGGAAAAGGGAACAAATCCCAGCCCATTTTCTAAGACCAGTATAACCCTGATCCCCAAACCATACAAACACATTTCATGGGGGAAAATCACAGATTGATCTAACTCATGAACACAGATATGAACATCCCCCAAAATACACTAGAAAATTGAATCAAGCAATAATAAAATGGATAATTTATCAAGACAAAGTGGAATTTATCCCAGGCATGTAGCATTAGTTTTACATTGAAAAACCAGCCAATATGAACCACTATATTAGTAGAATAAAGGAGAAAATTATAATCATTTCAACAGAAGGAGAAAAAAATGACAATGTTTAAAACCCAGTAATGATAAGTCTCAGCAAACAAGAAGATGGGGCTGTGTCCCCCAAGGCTAGTCTTTATGGATTCAGGATCCACAGTGCAGAGGTAGGATTTCACCTCTCACCGTCATTCCCAGAGACCCTTCCAGAACTGATGCTCCCTGTCCTCACAAACTTAGGCTCTGCTGGGTTAAGGAGAGACCCTGGTTCAGGACAGGGGAGGTGGAACGTGGGTTGGGATTCTTCCATCCAGAAACACAATACCTGTCTCTCTGAACTCAAAGATGGGGCTTTGCCTCATCACTTTGGATTCCTTGTACTGCTAGATCAGCAGGCAAGGAAAGGGGTCAGGGAGCCGATAGGGTCAAGTGACATGAGGAGCTGAGGTTCCCAGGGAGGATAGTTCTAGAACCCAGAAACCCACTGGGGCGTCGCTGGATGCCTCCATGCTCGATGCTAATTGTGATTGGGAAATTGGGGCAACCATGATCTGGCACAGGCAGGGCTCCCCAGAGTTTGGCTCCTTCAGGATGAAGATCCATTCCACAGCCAGGCAAATATCCCAGACCATCCGAAGACTTGCCAATGGTGGAGAAAAATAGAAAGTTAAAGGAAGGAGGCGATGAATATCAACCTAGCTCCCAAACCAGCTAAAAAGCTCTTTGTGTCTTTTTAAAAAGTTTCAACTGGCCAGTACTTTGAAGGAATGGGTTTACACATCCTATTGAAGGAAGAAGTGAAGGCACTATTTCATCATATGAGAGAGACAGAGAGAGACAGAGAGAGGGAGAGAGAGAGAGAGAGAGAGAGAGAGAGAGAGAGAGAGAGAGAGAGAGAACGGAAAGGAAAGAAAGAAAGAAAGAAAAAGAAAGAAAGAAAGAAAGAAAGAAAGAAAGAGAAAGAAAGGAAAGAAAGACAGACTTATATGAAGGTATAAGTTGATCTGAGTGACTCAAGGGAAAACTGTACTGAACCAAGTTTATGTGCCGATTCACTTGTCCCCACCAATCCCCCAGGCTTCAGCTCCATGTTCAGTGGAGACGCTTGGCCACCATCTCCCCTGCTCCCTAAATGCTTGGGGGCAAGGACAGGCTTTTGCCAGGACAGGAGCCTCTGCAGCTCTAGCACCCACGTCTGACCCAACCAGATGCACAAAGGCTCTGACTTCCCCAAAGCTGCCAGGAGGGGCTGAATAACACAACCCAGAAGGGCAAGAGAATTAATGCCCCAGGGAGCAAATTTGGACCAATAAGAGACAGGAGATAGGAAAGTGCTGAATTGCTTTCTCTTCCTCCCATCCCCACGCCCCCAGTGGACTATTCCGAGATGCAGAGATTCCATAAGGCCCCCCTGGAGAAGTCTCACATGACCAGGACACAGGCTGTATTTTTGTGAGGCTGCGGCAAATTGGTAATGCACCGCGGGGCGTTTGTTTTCTCTGCTTCTCTGCCTCATTTCCCTTTCTCTGTCCTTCTTGCTGCCTCGGATTAACCCTCCCCACCTAACAATAAACTGTAGCCCACAAGCCTGGCCTCAAGCTCTGTTTTCTAGGTACCTAGGTCATATAAACATCCATACTGATTTTGAAAGGAATAATGCTAGTAATTTTAAGATTTATTCAGTTTTCACCATTAGTATTGTTCTAAATTAACACTATCTAATCTTCACAATAACCCCAAACACTAAGTAGTATCACGATCCTCATCTGGAAGCGCAGAGGGGAGGCAGGCTGGACCCAGCCCCCTCCTCGAGCACCAGACTGTGCTTCCTCCACCGGGAAGGAGACGCAGAGAGATGGAGGCGTAGGAAGCCCGGACTCAGTCCCTCCTCACAAGCAATGATTGACCTGGCAGGAGCTATCTGAATCACCCCGGGTGAAGCTCTGCAGTCTAAGGGAACACTGTAGAGCATCCAGGAAGAAGCAGGAGGAAGAGGCAGGTCATTTGCCATAGACAGCGCTGAGTGCCACCCTCCCTGAGCGGCCACCAGGCCCTTCCCCCAGCGCCTGGAAAGCAGCAGTGGAGACCCAAGCTCTGGCTCCTGGCTCAGCTTGCCGGTGCCACGGTGGGCCATTAAGACCCAGTCCCCAAACTCCGGGGATGTGTGGTCTGATCCCCATCTCTCACGTTTCAGATCGCAGGGGGTCCGCTCTGAGGGCAGCCACTGCTCCAGCCCCACCCCCACTCTCACCCCCAACCCCCAGGGCAAAGGCAGCTGAGCAATTTTAAGACAGTTAAACTTTCTCAAAAGTACAGAAAACAGTGAGAGGGCTCCATTAACTGGGAAAGTGCCGAATTAAGAAAACAGTTTCAAAAGCCACAGAAGGTCCTTGCTGGCCCCTCCTCCACCTCTCCACAAAGCCAGGAGGAGCTTTCACTCCCATCGTGGGTCCCTGGCCCTGTTCCAGAGTGAGCAGAGTGGCGCTGTGTGCATGCTGGGATGCACGTATTTGATGTGAGTGCCAACCTAGACTGAGCCCAGGGACGTGTTTCAGGTTTGCCCTCCTAGAGTTTGTCCTGAGAGAAGAAAAGCTGCTTGCAGACAGCTGGGACAGCATGAGAAACAGTTAAGTTGAAATGGCCTGGAGCACTGTCACTCAAAAGAGCAGCCAGGAGGGAGAGGAGGTGTATTTCAAAGGGAGTAGAAGCATTCACTGAAAATCCCGTGGACTGTAAACAGGGAATTCTTGCAGGCACAGGCCCAGGAGAAGAAGGAGGCTCCCAGGTTCTGGCTCCACGGGAGGCTCAGATAAGACAGAGAGGACCCTGCACCATTTGCCTTGGGCTGACCTGCCTGATGGGAGGACTAAGCTCTGAAGGGTACCACCAGCCAAACCAGAGCCAATTTGCAAATAGAGTGAAACGTGCTTTTCAACTGTGGTTGGGTTTTTTTGGTTAACTCGGTATTCAAGAAAATCTCTTTCATATCACTGGCTAGATACAAACTTAAGGTAGAGCCCAGGGGCTAAGTCCCAGAGTTAACACTTTAAAATAATGAAATGTACAGCATGCAACAAAAGATTACAAGGCAAAGAAACAGCAAGTGATGGCCCGTCTAAAGAAACCCGATAAAAATCCAGAGTCCATCAAGGAAGTGGACCAGACTTTGGATCCTCACCATGCTCAAGGAGATAAAGGAAAACACAGAGAAAGAACTAAGGGTATGAGGAAAACAGTGAATAAACAATATAAAGATCTCTCCAGAGAAATACTGAAGTAGAAGAACCCAATAACTGAAATTTAAAATTCCCTAGATGGTTTCAACAGCATATTGGAGCTGGCAAAGAAAAAGAATCTGTGAACTCAAAGACAAGACAACTGAAATGATTCAGGATAAGGAGCAGAAAGATAAAAGAATAAAAAAAAAAAGAATAAGAAAAGCCTAAAAGATCTGTGGACACCATCAAGAAGATTCAACTTAATCCCAATCAAAATTCCTATAGACTTCTCCGCAAAAATGTAAAAGCCGATCATCAAATATATATGGAAGGATAGGAGCCCCAAAGAGCCAAAACCACCTGGAAAAAGAAGAACAAAGTTAGAGACTCAACACTTGCCTATCTTAAAACTTATTTACAAAACCACAGTAATCAAAACAGCATGGTACTGGCACAAGGATAGACATATACACCAATGGAATTTCATAGATAGTTCAGACAACAGCCCTCACATTTATGGCCAGTTGATTTTTGACAAGGGTGTCAAGTCCCTCAGTGAGGAACGAATAGTCTCTTCAACAAATGGTGCTGGGATAACTGGACATCCATGTGCAAAAGAATGAAGGTGGACCGCTACCTCACACCTATTCAAAAATCAACTCAAAATGGGTCGTAGATCTAACTAAAAGAACCAGAACTATAAAACTCCCGGAAGATAACCTAGGGAAGCATCTTCGGGACCTTGTGTACTCAATGGTTTCTTAGACTTTATACCAAAAGCACAAGAAACAAAGCAAAAAAAAAAAAAAAAAAAAAGATAAATGGACCTCATCAAAATGAAAAACTTTTTGTGCATCAAAGGACTTTATCATGAAAGTAAAAAGGCAACCTATTCAATGGGAGAAAATATTTGGAAACCGTGTATCTTATAAGGTTTCAATTCTGGAATATATAAAGAAATCCTACAATGCAACAAGGAAAAGACAAACTGCCATTTAAAAATGGGCAAAAGATTTGAATAGATTTTTCTCCAACGAAGATATACACATGGTCAAAATGCACATGAAATGATGTTCAACATCACTAACTATTAGGGAAATGTAAATCAAAACCTCAATGAGATACCATTTCACATCCAATAGAATGACTACTATTAAAAACAAAAAACAAAATATCAAGAGGATGTGGAGAAATGGGAACACTCACTCATTGTTGGTGGAAAGGTAAAATGATGCAGCTACCGTGGAAAACTGTTTGGTAGTTCCTCAAAAAGTGAAGTATAGAGTTATCAAATGACTCAGTAATACCCAAAAGAATTGAAATCAGGGACTAGAACACTGCAGCAGTGTTCATAGTAGCATTAATCACAACTGCCAAAAGATAGAAGCAAACCAAGTGTCTGTCAACTGATGAATGGATAAACAAAATGTGATATATACAGACAATGTAATATCATTCAGCCACAAAAGGAATGAAGTTTGATACAAGCAACCACATGGATGAACCTTGAAGACATCACGTTGACTGAAATATGAAGGACAAGTATTGAATGACCTCACCAATATGAAATAATTAAAATAAGCAAACTCATAGTGTCTGAATCTATAATACAGGTTACCAGTGGATGGGGCAGGTGTAGGGAGTGAGGAATTAATGCTTAAATTGTACAGTTTCCATTTGGGTTGATCATATAGTTTTGGTAATGATTGGTGGTGATGATGGCAAAACATCGTGTACATAAATCACAGCACTGAACTGTATATGTGAATGTGGTTAAAGGGTAAATTTTAGGTTGTATGTATATTATTAGAGTAAAAATTTTAAAAGACCAGGACTGTACAACACAGTGTGCCCTATTATAAAAGATGGACTGTACTTAATAGTACAATTATTAAAGTGTGCTTTCCTGAATTGTAACAAATGTCCCACACTAATGCAAGGTGTTAATAATAGGGTAGTATACCGGAACTCTGTATTTTCTGCATGGTTTTTCTATAAACCTACAATTTCTGTAATAAAAACAAAACAAAAGAAATCCAACAGAAAAAAATATATATATATATTAAATGAGATCCAGAAAGTGTACATGACTGGCATGAGGCCTCTGACAGTTTGAGTTTTTAAAGAATCGGAATGGCCAGTAGGAACTTAGAAACACAAGTCTGAAGTTCAAACTGGACCTACATATTGCATTCAAGGACCCATAGGAATTTCACTCCCTTTCTTTAATAGAGCCTCATTTGCCCTTGTCCATAGGTGAGTGTGCACACATGCATGCATGCTCTCCGTGCACAGTGGTCCAGGGGCAGAGGTTTACAGTTAGGAAAGGCACACCTACCAGGCTGGATATGGGCATAGAGGCCATCTCTCCTCATCTCTCTCCCCGTCCCTCCCCCATCCCTGCAGTCCTTGCAAATGCACTAAGAGACTTGTCACAGGATAATGAAAAACTGAAATGTGACGGATTCAATTACAAGTCATATTTTCACCTAACAATCAATTACCTTTCCCTTACTGGTGGAACATCATCAAGCTATCAGAGCAGCTCTGGAGGGAAATCCTCTCTGGGAGGGGACCAGCTGGCCCGGAGAGAGCTGAACAGAGCTTTTGGCATCCCAGGAATCTTGGAAGACAGAGGAGAGGCACTGAGCAGAAAGAGTGGGTGTAGGGAGGTTGGATTTTCTGGGGCTAAACAAAGAGTGAAGCAGGGATGTTCTCTGCCTGTTTGCGAAGATAGAAGAGAAACCCACCCCTCACCCCCCACCCCATCTTTCTGCCCCTTTTCATGTGTCTATGGGTGTTTCCTTGGGCTCTAAAATGAGCAAGAAAGGTGATGCTCCGCATTGCATATTGCCCAGCAGTAGCTGATCTCTTTTATCGGGGATAAAAGAACTTAGAAGCTGCACTGGGCAAGAAGGAAGCGCCAGGGACCAGGCCACAGTGCACTAGGCAGCTTCCTGCATGCAGCCTCTTCAGAGATCCTTCAAGAGATTTGGGGCAGATGGATGAGCATACTTCCCAGGTGAGCTTGGTGGAACTCAAGAGGCTCTCTGGGCCCTGCGTCTTGGAAGCCGCAGAGATAAGCCCTGCCCAGATGGAGCAGCTCCAAACAGCAGCTGCACACACAGATGAAAATCAAAATCCCAGGGCTCCTTCAGGAGGTAAAGAAGGGAGGGGATCAGCATCACAAAGCAGGGTTTCCCCTTTCTCTCTTTTCTCGGCAGGGATGGAGTCCAGTTTGGAGATCCACCTCTCTGCTTCTCCAGCGTGTCCCCTTCTAACCCTTTCCGCACCCTGCAGCCAGAGGGAGTTTTCAAGCATACAAACCCGACCATGCCACTTAATTTGGAAAACTTCTCAGTGTCTATAAAACACAGCCCAAATGCCTTAGCAGGACATTCAAAGGCCTTCCCATCCTGCCTCTGACCCTCAGTCCATCGAGCCTCCCCCTGTGCCCTAACCAGGGCTTCCTCCTTGAGTGCCCCTGGGACTTACACACACTCTCGCATTTTCCCTCCTTCTCCACTTGACCTGACTCCTGTTAGGTCTTTCCAATCTCTTCAAATAGTTGCCTCTCCGGAAGCCTTCCTTCACTACCCCCAGAAGCTGATGGCTCCCCTACCTGGCTCCTCTATCTGGCTCCCAAAGCTCTTTGCTCACGTATTATTATAATAATTATGGAATAACATACAGGACACAGTGAGGAGAGAAAGTGGGAGATTCAGATCCCAGTTCTGCCTCTTTCTAACGGTGCACCCTGGACAAACTCCTTCCCCATTCTGTCCCTCAGTTTTCTCATCTGTAAAATGAGGTTGATACAATTTACCTCTCACAGCGCTTGAAAAGATTTAATGAGCTATTACATGAAAGAAAACTACTCGGATCAATGCCTGACATGTAGTAAATCCCCCATAAATGCAGGTTATTAGTTACGATTTCTGGGTGGACTAAGGGTTTTTTGAAAATGTCAGTTAAACCTTATTAATCTTTGTACCCCATGTCAAAAAAAAAAAAAATTCTGTCACAAAACCTGGCTCTCAAACAAAAAAAGAAAAAGTGTGCTGAATAAATGAGAGTCACTACGTACAAATATTGTGAAAACAGTAGCTGCTGATATCCAAGACTGTGAATACATAGTTTTGTGGAACATTTCAACCGCTGATCCTGTCAGATGTGGTTACATGTACGTATTGTGAAAACATTTTAAGGGCTGATACTGTCAAATGCATCGGGAGAGCCTCTGTAAAGGCTGACATTGTCAAATGTGGTGCCAAATGTGGTTATATGGGAACAGTGTAACTGCAATGGAGATGGCATATAGATCTGTATTAAAGATACTGTGTGATGGTGGGAAACTGTATGTACTCCAAAAAACATGTTCTTAAATCTAATCCCTTCCTGGGGGCGTGGACCCATTGTAAGTAGGATCTTTTGGTGAGCAAGAGCTTAAGTTAAGATGTGAGCCACCTCACTCAGAGTGGGTCTTAATTCTCTTACTGGAGTCCTTTATGAGAAAATGAAATTCAGACACAGAAGCTGAGAGAGAAAGACACAAAAGCACAGAGAGAAATTCATAGAAGCAAGAAGCGGAAAGCAAAGAAGACCGGAAGAGTAGAGAGAGCCCAGCAGACACCGCTGTGTGCCTTGCCACCTGACAGAGGAGCCCAGGTATCATGTTGATGATGCCTTGATTTGGACATTTTCAAGGCCCCAGAACTGTAAGCTTGTAAACTAATAAATCCCCATTTTTAAAAGTCAGCCCATTTCCGGTATATTGCATTTTGGCAGTTTCAGGAAACTGAAACATACTATAACCAAGGAACAAGGTGGTGCCACAATCCAAATAAAACGCATGGTCCTACTTTTTAGGGCACTGTCTTAAGCTGTGATGAATCCAGAAACTGGGCACATGCTAATTCCTTTCAGTACACTGTGCTGCCCAGGGGATGGAACTTAAGATCTAGGACCTGAATCTAGGTGGGGAAGGGAAGGTGAAGAGTGGGGTCCCCAGAAGAGAAGCAAATGCATAGCCCCCACCACAGTGAGGAGGCCTCTGCTAAGCCAGGCTCCTGCACCACTGACATTACCGTCTGACTTCAGGGACCTGGGGACAGTGGGAGCAATGAGGGAGGCATGGCCCAGATGCCCCAATCTCACTCTGGGTCTTTGGTCGGCAACATCAGGGTCTGACACGATGCAGTCTACCTCCAGCAAGAGGCAGAGATGGGATGGCCTCTGTCCACATTGGGGGACCTGGCCTGGCAGTGATATTAGGGTCCTATACAATGGACTGGGCAGCAAATCCAAAAGGCATCCCTCAGGCAGGGCTGCACACGGGGCCATCATAGATTCTGGGACCCGGAACTGTCTCTTACACATTATAACATTTCCATTTCTGAAAGGCAGATGTTACTTTCTACCTTAAGATCAAAATAAACCAAAAAAAAAAACTTGTTTCTTAAGTGCATGACCTGTCTAATGTCTCCAGGAAAGGGAAATCATAATTTTGGTTTACCTCTCCTGGTCACATCATATTTATAATTGGCTGCCCAAGTTGAGAAATGTAATAACATTACCTAAAATTTTTGGCAAGAATCATAAAAATGTTCATATCTTCTGTTCCACTAATACTAAATCTAAGAACTAACTCCTAGGAGATAATGTACAATAGGGTAAAGATGTCTATATAAAGATTTTCATCAAGGCATTATGTATAATAGAAAAATTTAAAAAAAAATAAAAACTGGACACAAGAAATAATATCTAACAATACTGGAAAGGTTAATAACTTATGACATATGATATATACACTATAATGTAACCATTAAAATGCAGCAAGGGAGTAGATCCTGACTGATATCATGGAGAAATATTCATAATGTGATTTTAAGTGAAAACCAGGAACACAACTTTCATCCAAAATTTGTGTATTCATTTTTATCTGTGATGTGAAAGAAGACCCACAATATAAGGGAAATACACTGAAAATACACTGACAGTATATAGGATTTTTATACTCCCCTCTGAACATTTTCTATATTCTCTTCTCTACATTTTTTTCTTGATACTAATTAATTCACAGTTTCTCTCATTTTAACACTTGGGAAGTTTGGAAGCATTCTTGCAATCAATATGTACATGGAATGCAGTGTTTCTTTTTTCCTTCTCCCTAAAATGACTATTAAATTGATAATGTGTCTTAAAATCAATGGCATCTTAGAATCAGGGAAATACGGCATAACCTTCGTAATCAATACACAGTACAGGCAGACTCATTTTATTGCACTTTGCTATTGGGCTTCACATATACTGCATTTTTTACATATTGAAGGTTCATGGCAATCCTGCATCCAGCAAGTCTATGGGTGCCATTTTTCCAAAAGCATGTGCTCACTTCATGTCTCTCCATCACATTTTAATTAGGGTATGTACACTGTGTTGATAGACATAATGCTATTGCACACTTAACAGATTAGAGTATCGTGTAAATATAACTTCTATATGCACTGGGAAACCAAAAAAATTGTGTGACTCTCTTTATTGGGATGTTCACTTTATTGTGGTGGTGTGGAACAGAACCTGCAGTGTCTCCGATGTGTGCCTGTAATGAATGTTCATTGAAGAAAGCAACAGGCATCTCCCTAGCTTCTCCTCCTGCCAGAATGTTCTGGTGGACAGGCTTACCCATTTCTGAGCATCCCAGAGGCCGGGACCAGCCATTCCTCTACACCCACAGGGCCTCCCAGAAATGGCTCCCAATGGTGTCTCTACCTCCCCAACAATCATGGAGCCCCCTGCTGCCCCCTCTCATAGCCATCACAGAGCGCCTGAGGCCCACATTTTTGCCCCAGACCATATTTGGCCTTGTGTTTTAATTTAATCTTTCCTGAGTAAACCATTTATCTCTCTAATATTGGGGTAGCTAACTGTGTCAGTTTGAATGTATTATGTTCCCCCAAACACCATTATCTTTGATGTAATCTTGTGTGGGCAGACCTATCAGTGTTAATTAGATTGTAATTCTCTGAGTGTTTCCATGGAGATGTGCCCCATCCAGCTGTGGGTGATGACTCTGATTGGATAATTTCCATGGAGGTGTTGGCCCACCCATTCAGGGTAGGTCTAAATTAAATCACTGGAGCCATATAAATGAGTTGACAAACAGAAGGAACTCAGTGCAGATGACAGTGACATTTTGAAGAGGAGTTACAGCCAAGAGGGACACTTTGAAGAAAGCACAGGAGCTGCAGATGAGAGACATTTTGAAGATGGCCATTGAAAGCAGACTTTTGCTCCAAAGAAGCTAAGAGAGGACAAACACTCCAAGAGAAACTAAGAGTGACATTTTTGAGGAACTGCAGCCTAGAGAGGAACATCCTGGGAGAAAGCCATTTTGAAACCAGAACTTTGGAGCAGATGCCAGCCACGAGCCTCCCCAGCTGACAGAGGTTTTCTGGACACCATTGGCCATCCTCCAGTGAAGGCACCCGATTGTTGATGACTTACATTGGACACTTTATGGCCTTAAGACTGTAACTTTGTAACCAAATAAACCTCCTTTATAAAAGCCAATCCATTTCTGGTGTTCTGCATTCCGGCAGCATCAACAACCTAGAACACTAACCTTCTCCTATCTAATGCCTACCCTTCCTTAAAAATTAGCTCAGTCATCCGCCCTGAAAACCTTTGACCCTCCCTCCCTTTCTCAGCTCAAAATGCCCCTACAAGGCTTGTTCTGGTTATTGACTGGTGGTCTATCACCCCACACACACACATATACATACATGTACCCATACATACACACACACACATACACATATGCAGGTGTGCACACACATGCATACACACATGCATACATGCATACATGCGCACATATGTACACATGCATACGCACCTGCATACACGTGTGCGTACACACACATGCATGCATGCACACATATGTACACACCTGCATACACACACCTGCATACACATGTGCGTGCACACACGTGCATACATGCACACATATGTACACGCATATGTACATGCATGCACACACACACAATGTGAGTTCCTTAGTCCCAGAGACTCTGTCTTATCAACTTTCTGCCTTTATGGTCCCAGATAGTCATTTATGAGCTCTGTGGCTTTGGGCAAGTTACTTAACCTCTGTGCCTCAATTCCCTCCTCTGTAAGTCAGTCCAGTCATGGCCCCTCCCCCACAGAATTGCTGTGAAGGTTAAATGAGATGGTGACATTTAGACGAACTCCTGACTCAGAATAAGTGCTTGCATGTTATGGTGGCGGTTACTATTACAACAGAGCAGCACTCGGAGTGCCAAGAGGATTGAAGGAAGATTGATCTACGCAAGACGGTGTGCTCTCTGCCTTTTCCCTCCCCCATGGGAACCACCACAGGTCTAGGCACAGGGATCCTTTCTCAAGCAAGATTTAAGGCAAGTGAACCATTTGGGTAGGCTCAGTCTCACCTGGGGAGGGGGGAGGACACTGGGTTTTATAGTAACAAACAGTAAATGGGCTCTTAATAAAAGGTTTAACTATAATCAATCATGGGTCAGTGGAAGAGACAAATAAATGTTCTCTAGTAGATATGGAAAGTCAACCCCATTCAACCCTAAATACTTGAACCTACATAGTTCTTTCAAAGCTCTTTGTCCTGGTCAACCAGTTGCCTGCAAATATTCAAGGCCTTCCGTCTCCATACAGTGCATCTCTGACTGTGAGGTGTAGTCCCAGGCACCCCACCCACCTGCGGGAAGCACCCCTGTTAAGTGGTGCACACAGTGAAGTCACAACCACTGGCAACAGCCTGGACACACTCGGACACTAAAATCCTACCTCTGGGAATAGGCCTTTCATAAAATAATTAAAAAGAAGAAAATCTATGTATACAAAGATGTTCCCTGCAGTATTGTGTATAATATTAAAAACCTTAATAACTGTTCTAGTTTGCTAATGCTGCCAGGATGCAAAACACCAGAAATAGATTGGCTTTTATAAAAGGGGGTTTATTTGGTTACACAGTTACAGTCTTAAGGCCATAAAGTGTCCAAGGTAACACATCAGCAATTGGGTACCTTTGCTGGAGAATGGCCAACGGTGTCCGGAAGACCTCTGTTAGCTGGGAAGGCAAGTTGCTGGCGTCTGCTCCAAAGTTCTGGTTTCAAAATGACTTTCTCCCAGGATGTTCCTCTCTAGGCTGCAGTTCCTCAAAAATGTCACTCTTAGTTGCACTTGGGATATTTGTCCTCCTCTCTCAGCTTCTCCAGAGCAAGAGTCTGCTTTCAACAGCTGTCTTCAAACTGTCTCTCATCTGCAGTTCCTGTGCTCTCTTCAAAGTGTCCCTCTTGGCTGTAGCTCCTCTTCAAAATATCACTCACAGCTGCACTGAGTTCCCTCTGTTTGTCAGCCCATTTATAGGGCTCCACTGATGAAGGCCCACCCTGAATGGGTGGGGCCACACTTTCATGGAAATTATCTCATCAGAGTTATCACCCACAGTTGGGTGGGGCACATTCCATGGAAACACTCAAAGAATTACAATCTAATCAACACTGATAGGTCTGCCCACACAAGATTACATCAAAGATAATGGCTTTTGGGGGACATAATACATTCAAACTTGCACAATAACCATATGAAAAGAGTTCAGTGTATCTTGGCATTTGCATTAGTGTATTAGTGAGGGTTCTCTAGGGAAACAGAATCAACAAGACATATCTATAAATACAAGATTTATAAAAGTGTCTCATAAAACTGTGGGTATGCACAAATCCAAATTCCATAGGGCAGGCAGCAGACTGGCAACTCCAATGAAGATGTGTGATGAACTCCTCAGGCAGCAAACTGGCAACTCTGATGAACGTGTTTGATGAACTCCTCAGGCAATGAACTGGCAACTTTGATGAACTCCTCAGGAAATGTTTCACTGGTCGTCTGAAGAAGAAGTAAAGGCCCTCTATCTGTCACACTTAAAAGTCTTCAACTGATGGACCAGTGTGATGTCTTGTGGGAGGGAGAAATGATCCCTGTGGACAATATTATGACATAGGGCTGGAGAGTTGATATAACCCTGAGGTAGCACAGTGAATGTAAACTGCTGACCTTGCCAGCTAAATGCAAACTGTTTCTGGTGGTCCTTACTGAGAGCTATTGAGAAAAAAGTATTTGCCAGCTCAATAAATGCATACCAGGTACCAGGGATGTGTTGATTTGCTCAAGCAATGATACCACATCTGGAACAGCAGCTGCAATTGGAGTCACCACCTAGGTAAGCTTACGATAATCCACTGTCATCCTCCAAGACCCATCTGTTTTCTGCACAGGCCAAATAGGAGAGTTGAATGGGGATGTGGTGGGAATCACCACCCCTGCATCCTTCAAGTCCTTAAGAGTGGCATTAATCTCCGCAATCCCTCCAGGAATCCAGTATTGCTTCTGGTTTACTATTTTGCTAGGCAGGGGCAGTTCTAGTGGCTTCCACTTGGCCTTTCCCACCATAGTAGCCCTCACTCCACAAGTCAGGGAGCCAGTGAGAGGATTCTGCCAGTTTCTGAGTATGTCTATTCCAATTATGCATTCCAGAACTGGGGAAATAACCACAGAATGGGTCCAGGGACCCACTGGACCCACTGTGAGATGGACCTGAGCTAAAACTGTATCGATCACCTGACGTCCATAAGCCCCAACTCTGACTGGTGGACCAGAGTGATGTTTTGGGTCTCCTGGAATTAATGTCACTTCTGAACCAGTGTCTAATAATCCCCCAAATATCTGTTCATTTCCTTTCTCCAATGCACAGTTACCCTGGTAAAAGGCTGTAGGTCCCCCTGGGGAAGACTGGGAAGAAGATTAACAGTATATATTTTTGGCAGTGTAAAAGGGTCCTTCCCCAAGGGTACCCAGCCTTCCCCTCATTCACAGGGCTCTGGATCTGTAAACTGTCTCAAGTCTGGGAATTGATTAAGGGGCCATGACTCTCTGTTTTTGTAATTCAGGGTAGACTTTTGTTCACTTGACCTAGAATTCTTCTGCTTATACAGCTCAAACAAGAATTTAGTAGATTGCCCATCAATTTTACTGCTAGGTACTCCATGATCTACTAGCCAACGCCATAAGTCTCTGCAAGTCACATTATTTTGACAGCTGTCTTGAGCCTGTTTTCCATTATGTTAGCCACACCCACGTCGTCTTTGATGATTAACTGCAGCCACTGGCTTCTGCTGACTCGGGACCCGATTATCCCCATTGTGTTTAAGGATTCCAGCTCAGGGACAGCAGTTCCCACGGTAATATCTGACCTACAGAGAAGGGCATCTACAGAGCTCTTCAGGGATTACAAAGTTGGTCTCATTAATTTATTCCTCACAGTCCTGGTAAAAGGACTCTCTAAGCCTCTGAATCCCCTCCTCCACATTGTACCAGGGTGGTTCTGGCATTTCAACCTCTGGTAATGCTGGCTGCTTTTTGATCCATGTTTCAGCTAACCACCCAAACTGTTAACACCCTTTCTAACCCCTTGAGCTATGACACTGAATGCAGAATTTCTGCTTAGTGGGCCCATATCAGTAAATTCAGCCTGATCCAACCTTATATTCCTTCCACCATTATCCCACACCCTTAATATCCATTCCCACACATATTCCCCTGCTTTCTGTCTGTATAAGTTGGAAAATTCATACAGTTCTTTTGGAGTATAGTGTACTTCCTCATGGGTCACACTTTGTACCTCATCCTTCAGGGCCTGTTGGGACTTTAGTCTTGTTATAGGTTTTGAAGCAAAGACAAGTGGTGGGGGCGGGTCATTAAAAGAATTAGAAGTACCCTTCAAGCCATTTACGGCAGGACATTCTGTTGCAGTTTCATCTCATTAAACAGGATTAATCTCTCCAGACAAAGGAGTGAGGGCTGCTTCCTCAGGGGAGGTGATTATATATTTAGCAGGCACTAAGGGTTAATCTCTTTAGGAGGAGGTTGGATAGCAGGCTCCTAAGAGCAGACTGGAGGTGGGGAAGCTGTCTCCTCAGGGCAGACTGGAGGGGGGGTGCTGTTTCCTCAGGACAGACCACTACAGGTATATCTAACAAAGACTCAGAAGAATCCAGGGTTCCAACGTCCTCACTGCTATTATTATCAATCCATATGTCCCCATCCCAAGTTTCAGGGACATATTGTTTTCCAGTCAATGCCTTTACTTTAACAGCAGACACCCTGCGAGGTTGAGATTTTAGTTTATGTTGTAAATCTGCTACTCGCACAGTGAGACTCTGGGTCTGGTTTTCAGAAATCTCAAGTCTGCAGCCTCAGGAATAAGATTTTCTTTCAAGGCACACATAGAAACCTTTGCATCTGTCACACGGCACTCAAGTTTTAAATTTGAAGCCTTTTGCTCGTCCCTTTCTCTTATAACTTTATCCAGCATATCTAAGAACAACCAGCCAACATCATTATACTTCTTAACTCTGCAAAACTCTGTTAGGGTGTCAAAAACACTGTCACCCAGAGCCTTGCTTCATACAACAGTATGATTAGGAGAATCGAACAGTGATATTTAGCGTATCTCCATTGCCAACTCATGCCATGGACTGTCAGGGCCATCCTGATTAAGCTGAAAGAGCCACTGAAGCCAGAAGCTGAAAGCAACAAAACCTTGAAGAGAAGGACCAGCAGACACCGGCCATGCAACAGAGGTGCCCAGATGCCAGCAGCCTTTCTTCACAGCCCAGGTACCATCCTGTTGATGCCCTAATTTGGACATTTTCATGGTCTAAGAACTGTAAATTGTAAGTTAATAAATCCCCATTGTAAAAGCCAACCCAATTCTGGTATATTGCATTCCGGAAGCTTTAGCAAACCGAAACACCTATGCTTAGACCAAAATATAATGTGCATTATGACTACAGCTAGTACAAGTATGTATTTGGTGGGAAACACAAAATATGCAAAGCAGCAGCCAGTCATTCTGTGTGGAAGGAAGAGAATTGAGGAATTAGGAATGTGTTTTCCATCTTTTTAAAACAAGTCCTCAAGGCTTTTATGGGAATATTTTTACACTAACATACCCTTCCCAGCCAGCTCCCAGCTGCTTGGGAACGTTCCCTCTTAACTCCAGAGGATTTAGAGGTCAGGCAGCCGCCGTGCATGCCATTATTCCAAATATTTCATGAAATTCGCAATCGAAAAGGGACTCGTGGGAACAATTTCCAGCATGGATGAGGCTGGTGTCAGGCGGCTGGCTGCCTATCCCCACATGGGAGTCTTCTCAATTTTAAAATGCTCAGGAAAGTCTGCCTTTTGTTTCCTCCTTGTTGTTCTATGCTTTCATTATTAATCTAACTAACCATGCTAGCTGAATGTTTCGGAGAGCTTCTCCGCTGTGCCTGTGGCTGGGGTGCCGAGGGTTCCCCACTCTGCTGGATCGCTCCCAGGGGTCCATGCTGCCATTCAGACGAGGGGATCTGGGCAGGGCTGTTGGTGCCAAATGTTCGCCAACATTTTTCTGATGTTACGTCTGCGTCAGTAGTTTTATTAAAATGTGGGTGCCTAGTTCATTGAGCAGTCCCAACGTGGCGGGATAGAAACACGCATTAGCTCCGTTCATGGACTTTAATCAAGCCTCATCTAACCTCCCACTCCCATCCCTTAACAACGCCTTGCTCAAAGCTCACAGCTTTCCGACCACTTTTGGTCATCAAATTCATATAAATGGAAAACTTCAATCTCAAGCTTAATTAAAATCTCATCTGCTCCCCTCCTTCCTGACTGAGGCTGGGACCCTAACTCTTGGAGTAGGGCCTCTGGCTCTTGGAATCTTAAATCCCATTTCAGAAATAGACTCAAGTTGTGCTTGACTCAGTGTTTGGTTGAAGAGTGTAGTGCAAGGGCTGGCTAAAAATAATCTGGAGCAGGGTGGGGGGTTTGGAGGATGCCCCAGAAGAGACCCCCATCTCCCACCCCTCTCTATGGAAACTCCAGACCCCTGGACACACCAAGAGACCTCCGGAGTGCCTCATAAAGGCTCCATCTTGCAGACACTCCCCACTGAGTCACAGCTGAACTTCACTTGGGCAAAGCACCAAACACACTCACTGGAACCAGAACCCGTCCTCAGGGTGGTGAGGGTGGGGAGGGAGTTCAGTGGCCATGGCACCCCACCCCAGCCCTTCTGCAGTTACTCATCTCTTCAGGCTTCACTTCTGTAAAGTGGGAGAAGCCGTGTCTACCTCCCCTGGGCTCCGGAGGACTAGATGAGACATGTGAAGCATGCAGCACGGTGATGGGCCCGGAGGGGGGCAGAATAAATGCCCACCCCAGAGACACCTCAGAGAGAATGAAGGGCACAGCCCCTCTGCCTTCAAATACACCCAGAGCCTCGATGCTTCTCAGTCACGTGGCCATGCTGGCCCAGGCCGCCACTGTCTCTTATCCAGACCACCTGCTAGTCCCCAGACTGAGTCCCTGCTCCCACCTTGCCCCTTACAGTCTGTTAGAGGATCCTGATGAAAGGTAAGCTAGATTAGGACACTTGCTCAAACCTTGGAAATGGCTCCTGTCCTCACTCAGGAAGGGCCCTACCCCGTCTGAACCCCGTTGCTCTCCTGTCTTCCTACTTTCCCCTCCCCTGTCCCCATCCCCACGGACCAAATCGCTATTGCTCAGACACAGCCGGCCTCTTCCTGCCTCAGGGGCTTTGCACGGAGTAGCCCTCTCTCTGGAATGTTCTTCCCTCTGACATTCACACTACTGTCCCTCACTTCTTCCACATCTTGACTCCAATGTCACCTTCTCGGTGACCACTACTTTAAATGACCTATTTAAAACATGCTATTTTAAATGGCATAGAGTGGTGCTTTTTTAAATGACCACTCCAATTAAAGTGGTGTCATTCCCACCAATGCCACGAGCAGGTCCTATCCCAACCCCAGCTTTATTTTTTTCTCCATAGTATTATTTCATCTCCTTCTAACATATCACATAATTTACTGATTTGGTTTGATTGTCTCCCGACCCCACCCCTAATACACACTAGAATGCAAGCTCCAGGGCGGAAAGGTTTTGCTTCATTTGCTCACTCCTGTGTTCTCGGCATGTAGGATGGTGCCTGCACTTAGTAGGTGCTCAGGAAACACGTATAGAGCAAATGACTGAACAAATACAAGGACATGGGCACTCTCAGACAGAGAGCATAAGTTCCAGTTAACTGCCCCAAACATTGACTCCCGTCTCTCCTCAAGCTTAGGAAAAAGCTGAGAATGAAGCAGGAAGGATGAAGTCAGCTTAGAAGAGAATCTCTGGGCTGAGTAATTGGTCTCCACCCCTGCCTCATCTCAACTGGGACCAAACACTGGAAATCCACTCTTGAAAGCATCCTCTTTAGTCATTCCAATCTGCTGTTTCCTCCAAACACCAACTTATTTGGACCAAGATCCAAAACTGTCCCAAATGGAAGTGGCGCAAGCAGAAGCCAATGGTGTCTTAATTTTTTAGGCTTCAGAGAGCAAATGTGCTGCCTCGGGTCTCCCAGCGGCTCTGCACGGCTCTCCCAGGTGCTGGTGCCTCCAGTGCTCCCTGCCCAAGACCTCCACTCACACCACCAAGTGCAGGGACACGATGCTTTCCGGCATGGGCATCTTTTCTCTTCACATGATTGCAAGTAAAGCAACGGCAGGGTGCCTGATGTGGAGAGGGGTCAGAAGTGATCAACTGGCAAATGCTCACTCCATCTAAAGACATTGAAACTAACTAACTAAATACATGATACCATCCAAGTCAAGCAAAACCCATTAGCCCTGCGGACGGCCCATGTGCAGCTCCAGGCTTGACTGCAGGCTGAGCCCCACAGCGACACGGAGCATAGTAGGCGCTTAACTATGTAGCTGCTGGCTGATGGCTGAGGCTCTTGATTACAAAACGCTCAGCCAGGTTGTGAAAAGTAGCCTAAGCCAGTATTAATAGAGACCTGTTCAGGGAGTGAGTCTCCCATTTTTAAGACCGGGTGTGTGGAATGTTCTGCTTCTGCCCCGCTCTCCCGTGGTTTCTACCCCAGAGGGCATGTGGGGTATCCATGAATCCACTAATGAGTGGGACTGAGCACAAGAACAGCCCAGGCTCGGCTCTCTCTGGAAAGAGAGAAAAACGGGGCTGGGGAGGGAGGGAGAAAACTAGGGTTCTGGCTCTGGTTTAGCCTCTTGCTCATGTTGGGTCTTTAATTGATGCTCAAAGCACCTCCCCCAGGCCCAGGCAGCCCCAGCCACCCAATCACACAAGTGAGCACACGTAGGTGTGCATGTGTGTGCACATACAACTCCCCACACTCACAACCTGTCTCACCAGTCTCCCTGCTTTCCTTTTCTACCCCCACTTTGGCGTAATCTACTCAGTAGCCTTTAGAAATCCTCAGGACATTCGCTGAGCTGAAACAAGTGTATTTCCGTTTTATTGCACCTGTATTTCTTGTAAAGAGCAATTTCATTTTGTGTCTCCATTGTATTTAATCTGACTTTTGCACTCTGAAACTTCTTCAAACAAAGCTCTCCTGGTGAAGCAGGAAGCACAGCTGACAGTCTCCAGCTCTCTCATTTGCAGAATGAAGAAATTTCACAGAGCTTAGCCTGGAGCAGGCCAGCCCAGGAGCTGTTTCATCCCAGGGAAGGGAAGAGAGAGCAGCTCCACGAGCTGTAAGCAGGAGTTGCAAAGGCACTGTAACCCCTCCCCAGCGCCTCTTGCTTCCCACAAACCCAGCAAGCTAGATCTAGGAACAAGTGGGTGAGTCAGTGTACACTTGCATCATTACAGCCACCCCTTACATTGTCTCTTTACTCCAATCTTACTCTGTCTGAATCATTCTCCACGTTACTTCCAGAGTGATCTTTCATGTCAGTCTCATCTAAGAACCTTCAGTGGCCTCAGGATAAATCCAGTCTTCTCAGGATGGGCTCTCCTGACCTGGAAGAAAAGTATTTTCCCACTTCATCTATTGCACTCACCACCCCCCACCTCCAGAACCACCTTTTTGCCCTCTTGGCACATAACAAGTCTGCTCCTTCTTTTGGTCCTTTGCATACACTGCTGTGCCCAAATCACTCTCCCCCCATGCCCACCTACTTCAGCCAACCTCGTCTTGGCTGAATGAAGAGGAGTGAAGAGGTAATGAGATCAAGTGGAGATGTCCAGTCTTGGGGTTCAGGAGACATCTTTGGGTCTCTGGTTAAGATTGGGGATTCATCATTTGGCCTCTACAACTTTCAACCCAAACAGTAGCATCTGTTTGCAGGGGAAACTCCAGAGGGTTCTCCGGGACCTAAAGAGGGTGCTAAGGGAAGACCCTGCAATGCTCAAAAGTAGCAGCACCAGATTGCTAAGCAGCTTACCCCGGTCCTTCTCCTTGCTCCAAGCCCCCTGTTGCCCCTCGCTGGAAATAGACACTTCTCCAACAAAGCCCCTGTTCCTGTCAGTCAGCAGCCACATCCCACTAAGTGTGTAAAAGACTTTGTCTCATCAGCGGGACCACATCACAGAGGGTGAAGCTCCCGACAGCCAAATCAGCAGCAGTTACTAGTTTGGGCAGAACTAACTGAATCATTTCATTGGGTGCTGGGCCTTCCACCTGCAGGGCATGGGACATTCAGATCATTAGAATCAAAATAAAGCCCAGGAGAGAAGAAAATCTCAGTGAGCAGGGATCACTGGGGAAGGAAAAGCTCTGCCCAAGCCTATGGTTTGGTCACATCCAACGGTCCTGGAGAGGCCCAGAGAGGTTCTTAGGATCTGAGAAAGATCCAGATGGGAATCAATTCAGAGTCAAGAGCACAGGGCTGCTCCGTTTTGATCAGAAGTTGCAGTGCATAAAAAGTTTTATAATAAGAAATGGGATGAACTAAGATTTTGCCTTAAAGAGTTTCTCTCAGTTGGAGAGCTAGAAGCAAAAAACCCAAGCAATATGTCCATTAAGTCTTTCTCCTTACCTGGGCCCATGCCATGCATGACAAAGCTGCCTCTGACACCCGGGCACCCACCCACCACTCTGCTGGTCCTGGAGGCTGCAGGTCGCTGCTGGACAACCTGCAGGGGCCACACAGCTCAGGTGCAAAGCCTCACTCCTGACTGTCATGGCATCCTTGGCAGTCCCACGATGGAGGGACAGTGTGATAGCCGAGTCCTCGCAGGCGGGGGCTGTGAAACCAAACAGACAAGTGTTGGAAGCCCTCTCTTGCCACTTCCAAGCTCATGACAGCAAAATGGAGCCAATAGCAATGCCTCTTACTCAGGCAGCTAAGACATGCAAGGCCGTGCCCACCGGGGGCATGCAGTGGGTGCTCACTCAGTGGGAGCTAGTTTTACATTGGCTCATTCATGGAGGACCAAGGAGGGTAAAGTTAGATTAGAGATCATCCCTAGCTCAGCGAGGCCCTCAGTCGGCCCCTCTGCAGCGTTTGCTGGCCCAGCAGAGCCACCCTGAGAGCAAGCCAGAAGAACAAGCAGATGGAGGTGATCGATACAGGGCCAGCAGCGAAGGAGCATATGTGGCAAGAAGGCACGAGAGAAGCCTGAGGTCAGAGCGGCTCAGCACAGGTCTGACAAGCTCCAAGGGGAGCAGCTGCCATCAGCTGAAGGTCGACGGGCCTCTACCCTAGCAGAAGGGACAGGGACCTGCCACCCTGCAGGGCAGCCTGCTGGACACCTGCCGGAGCAGAGGGACGACAAGGGCTTCGGCCACGCCAAACCAAGAGAGGGGTTTCCTGGAAGCCACCAACAGGAAACAAGTAAATCAGGGCAAAATCCGAGAAAGTCTACCATCAGGCTAAGAAGACGTTCACCTTTGGGGGAACACTCAGCAGTGTGTGGTGGCAAATGTTTAACAAACGGCTCTGGAGGGAGCCTTGGTTTTTAGCATTCACCAGTTTCCACGGTGTAACTATTTCCCCCTCCGCCAACTGGAAGGAACCAACAAGATATCGGTCAGTTCACCCGATTCCTGAAAGTGTGACAATCAGCTCTTCCCAGCCTAGGAGCTGGCCCCAGTACCCACAGGCCCCTAAATGATGTTAGAGCACACCCTTAACACCTGCTGGGGGCAAAGATGCTGCCCAGCACCTGCCCTTCCCTGGCAGGCTCTCTGCAGTGTTTTCCTGCTGCTCCATCCCTAACCTGCTCTGGCACCCGCTCTGCTGCCAAACAGCAGCCTCTGTCCTCCCACGGGAGACCTGGTAGCTCCACATGCCAGTCATGGGGTCCAACCCCCTCCCCAATTAGCATCATGACCCTTTAGTCACGGGTTCAGCAATATCTAGGAGTCTACAAAGTTGCAAACCCGGGAGGAGTAAACCCCAAACCTTTTTTGTTTGTTTTATAACTTACAAGAGAGACAAGGGGGTGAGCTCACAGTCTGGTGGGATTTGGACAGACTCTGAAAGATGGGGTGAAAATATTAAGGGTGGCAGGGGTTGGGGAGTTCAAAGTCTGAGAATGAGTCTGCTGAGGTCAAGGTTGATGAGCCGGCCAGCGTACCTAAGCAGAGAAAGCTGTGTTGGGGGAGGTGATGGTTTTAAAATATATCCACAAATCCTTTGCTATTCTGGCTTTCGAATGATGAATGCCAATTCACTTTCCCGAGCATGGGCTGAACTTCAGGACTTACAGAAGGCATGGTGTGTGACTTCAGGGAGCAGGTCATAAAGACCGAGGCTTCCTCCTGGCCATCTCTCGCCTGGATCACTTGCTCTCGGGAAGCTAGCTGCCATGCTGGGAGGACACTTAAGCAGCCCGTGGAGATGGCTTCCTGGAGAGGAACCGAGGCGCCTGCCAGCAGTGAGTGAGCCGTATTGGAATCGAATCCTCCAACTGCGTCAACAACCTACTTGCATCCACATGAGAGACCCTGAGCCAGAACCACCCGGCCAAGCCATTCTCAGACTCCTGACCCACAGGAACTGTAATATAATAAATGATAGTTGTTTCAAGCCACTGAGTTTTGGGATTCCTTGTTTGGCAGCGATGGGTGATGCACACGGGAGAAGCAGCAGAGCTGGTGGGGGCAGCACATCCACAGACATGGACAGGCTCCAAGGCCAAAAGGCCGGCTTTGTGCTTCATGTTTAATGAGGAACCAATGAGGATTGTAAGACATGAATGAAGTAGGGAAAAGAATAGGAAAGTTTCCACAGGTCACAGAGAAAATGAAAACGCATCTGTTCTAGTTTGCTAATGCTGCAGAATGCAAAACACCAGAGATGTTCCCATGGAGGTGTGGCCCCGCCCATTCAGGGTGGGCCTTGATCAGTGGAGACATATAAATGAGCTGACTCAAAGAGAGGGAACTGAGTGCAGCTGGGCATGATGTTTTGAAGAGGAGCAAGCTTGCTAGAGAAGAACGTCCTGGGAGAAAGCCATTTTCAGGCCAGAGCTTTGGAGCAGATGCCAGCTGCCTTCCTAGCTAGCAGAGGTTTTCCGGACGCCATTGGCCATCCTCCGGTGAAGGTACCCAATTGCTGAGGTGTTACCTTGGATGCTTTGTGGCCTTAAGACTGTAACTGTGTAGCGAAATAAACCCCTGTTTTATAAAAGCCTATCCATCTCTGGTGTTTTGCATTCTGCAGCACTGGCAAACTAGAACAGCATCCTCCAGACATCTCAAGCCGGAGATTTGCCTTTCTCTAGCCCAGGGGCTCTCAACCACGTGCGAGTCCCCCCCACCCCAGGGAACAGTTTGCAATGTCTGGAGGCATTTTTGATCGTCACAACTGCAGGGATGGCCTTACTGGCAAGGAGTGAGCAGAGGCCAGGGGTGCTGCTGAGCATCCTACAACGCACAGGTCAGGCCCCACAGCAAAGAACTTCTGGTCCAATATGTCAGTAGTGCCGAGACTGAGAAACCCCACTCTACTCCTCACCTTGAAACCACCATCTCCCTTGTAACATCTGTTGGTCCAGGCTCATTGAGAGTCGGAGTCACCATTTTGAGCCTTAGATGGGGACACTTCCCAATGTTAGGAACAAAGAAGAGGAAAATAGAGTCCCGGCCAATCAGAAGGACCTTTGTCAGTTTCCAGGGGTCCAAGGCATAGCTGTGAGGCATAGGACTGAAATGTTCTAGGGCTTTTCAGAGCTATGAAGTCAGGAGAGGCTAGATTATGCTGTGCTAACAAAGCAACCCTGAAATCGCAATGCCTTGACACAAGAAAGATTTATTACTCACTCACATCAGACTCCAACATAAGCACAGGAGGCTGTACCCCAGATGGTGACTCGCCCCTCCAAGGCTGCTTCCATCTTGTGGTGCTTCTATCTTGTTGCATCGCATCCTCCACTGGCAGGCGGTGGAAAGAGAGAGAGGCAGGATCACACATGGGAGAATTCAGGACCAGCCCTGGAAATGACTGCAGGCCACTGGCCAGAACAAGACACATGGTCCCATCTAACCCCAAGAGAGGCTGGGAACTGGAGCCTGAATCTGCCCCTGTGAAGATGAAAACAGTGGATGTATTGGTCAGCACTAGCAATATCTGGACCCTGGTGAGCCCTTTCTAGCCCTCCTTCCAAGGCCTCCCACACTCAGACACAGATCTGGTCCAAACCCCATTGGCACAATCCCAGGAGAACCCTTCATTAAAGACACAGGAAGGACCTGTAGTCATCGGCTGGCCGTGAAGGAGAGGGGAGCCAGCACAGGGCTGCTAGCCGCTATCTTTGCCTCCTCAGCCAGCTACACAAGGGGTCTCATTCCTCTCTGGTTCAGGAAAATAACGGGACCCTTGTCCCTCCACCACAAACCGAAATCAGGTAAGCTTGGCTAGCTGGGAGAACACTCCTATCGGCCACACTTGACTACAGCTTTGTATCTGAGTCCTCAATTCTGCATGAAAGAGACTTTTTAAACTGCATATATTTTTCTAAAAGGAGAAGCAAATCTGAAAGCTGGAGTCCTTTGTACCCCCAGTACTAGAACATTGCATAAAGTCTTACAACTCAGCTCATGGGAAGGCCTGCCTCGGCCACTGTGAAAGCTAAAGGCTTAGTCATTCGATAAAAAGGAGAGGCTCTAAAGGTGGGGCTGGAGTGAAAAATGGAGGTTCAACTGCACAGTAGTTGGATATGTTCTTTTCAACATATATTTCATTAAAAATTTTAAGAGGCAATTCCATATTCCCAATTCAAAATAGTCAGTTGAATACAGCATTCTTAGGACAAAAAATTAAGGTAATGCTATTTGGCGTGAGTGGCCCAGATGAAATCAACTTACCCCAGCCCAATCCTCCTTAGATCTGTTTAGAGACCTTGGACACCATTTCCCGGGGAAGCCGCCCCCCTGCTAGCTTTCAGCCATGTGGGTGTGCTCTGCAATCCTACAGAGCAAGCTGGAATGCAGTTTGAATACAACACGCTGCAGGTAATAAGATTTATCAGAACGCCTTGCCATTACTTTTGCATCATTATACAATTACTGCAGCTTTGGAAGGTAATAAATCACCGCATAGGTGACAAATTGAGAAGCTAAGAAGGACAGTTTTATTCTCAAAGATAAAGCAACTGTTGCCACTAACGAGATGTGGTGATTTGGTACTCACCCTGTTAAAAAGCTTCCTGTGGCCCTGCTGGGTGTCATTAGAAAAGTCATCCACATCTAAATAAGTGCCATACCCATGGCCAAGTCTGCGAAGGAGCTTGAAATTCCAGAGGCTCCAAACATGAGAGTCCCAATTTCATTCCTCAATGGCCCACCGGGAGCACGTAACTCCAGCAACCCCACTCCACAGATTCCAAATTTCATCGGCTCAGCTGTAGGTTCCCAGAACATTCCAACTCAGGGATGTCTCCAACCTGTGTGTGTGCTTGTGTGCATGCATGTGTGTGTGTGTGTGTGTACGTGTGCACGTGTGCAAATGTATGTTTGTGTGTGTATGTTTTAAGTTGCCTGGGTACTAAACAACATCTAAACAATCTCCTAACACACTGGGTTTTCTTTTTAACACTTGGGTAGCTCAAAAAAATAGCTAAGCATATTTTCTGCAGAAAATTTTTTAAAAATAGATCTCTAGACCAGAATCAAGCAGGAAATGTTTTAGTCTAAGAAGCAATATTCTAGGAGAGAATGTATATAGGACATGAGGAGTTTGGAAGAGGAGAACAGACTCAGGCCCACTCCGAGGCTGATGGCTGTGCTGGTTGGGATGATGTAGACTCATGCCAAATTTATCCATGGGCTCCTAGAGTCTGGGGAACTGCTGAGAAAAGAACTAGAGGGAACCCCTTCCAGAAAGTTCCAGTAAAGCCACATATGTGAGGACCAATCTGCACCACTAAATGAGAAAGCATCTTCATTTTGATAAGCAAGTCAGTTAACTAGTGCCTGTACGTGGGAAATTCTGTATCAAGGGCTTACAGTCCAGGGAAGTAGTTCTCCAAATGCGGTGCCCACACCACGAGCACCAGCATCACCTGGGAACCTACTAGAAATTCAAGTGCTCAGGCCCCACCTCAGGCCTCCTAAATCAGCAACTCCATGGTTGGAACTAGCAATCTGTATTTCAAAAATCCCCTCAGGCAATGCTGATGCATGTTCAAGTTTGAGAATCACTGCTCCAGAGAAATAGATAAGTCTCAGGTTCCAAAGGACTCAGGAATCCAGACCCCTAGCGCATGCTCTCCTCTGAAGCACTTACAGATGATGTATTGCAGGGCTGCTACATCCAGTTGTGCAAGTTGGGCACTGCACAAAACCTCCCTGATCAGGGTATAAGTAGGGGGTTAAAATATAGGCCATGTCTGCTCCCAAATCATGAATTTGTTGGGCTACATATGCCCTGCAGGGGAGATTTTTTTCTAATTGATGCGAAGACTTCATATAGGCTACAGCTCATGGTAGCTTCACCCCTAGATTAAAGTAAATATCTGCTTTCAGGATGAAAAGAAGATGAGAAGTAGGTGGAAATCAGAATCTTACCCCCCTGCAGTTAGAATGGTGACTTCATTCACCATGGTGACTTGAGCTCATGAATCCAGATTCCCATGGCCAATCTCAACTCAAACTACAGTGATATACAAAACAGGACTCTTGATCCCCAGCCTGCACCCCACACCCCTGCAAATGGGGTTCTACTACTTTTGGCCCCAATGAATCCAGCTGAGGTCCAGCAGTAGGAAGCCAACCCAGATGATGAATGGGGCCATGTGGGGCCCATTCAGAGATCACTTAGGCCCTGCCTCGCTGGGGAAAGGCACCAGGGAATATTTTATGGGCATCCGTTACCTCCTCCATAGAGCATCCACGTGACTTTACGAGGCCCCAGCATCCCCCAGGATGGACAGAGCCTCCTCTGCAAACAAATCAAAGTGGTTAAGTGCCCCCAGAAAGGATTCTGCTCTTCCTCTGTCACCAGTCCTTCCAAAAAAGAGGCCCAGTCCATGCCTTCTCACTCCCGTGACTCCCTAACTCCCCAATAAAACCCCACTGGGTTAAGGGGATTGGGGTGGGGGTTCCTTCAAATCCTCTACTTCATTCCCATTGCTCACCACAGGCAGAAAATAATCATTTTATGTGTTACACGGTGGGTAATCAATCCCAATCCCCTGGAGATTTCCTGGGTCTGCTGAGCACATTTATTCTACTGTTTCTAATCTATTCCTTTGATTTGTGCAACTTGAACATACAGGCATCATTTTGGAGGAGGGCTGGGAGGAGGAAACAAGAAAGCAAGGACAGAGGAAGCAGGGGGACAGGGAAGGAGTGTGAGCCTGAAGTTCCCCAGCTCAAACTCCTGCTTTGGCCCACAGGACAGGTGTCCTGATACCCCTCAAAGCCCTACTGGCCTGGCTCCGGAATTCTCCTCACATGTCTGCCAAGTCTTCAAGGCTAAGTGCAGTGACATTGACAATCTAACAATATCATCATCACCATCATCATCCTCAGAGCTGGGCTCATGTGCCTGACACACCCCTGGAATCCTCACATAATCACCTGGGATTACTAATTATTATTATCACTGTTTTACTGATGAGGAAACTGTGGTCCACCCAAAGAGGTTAAGGGACTTGCCCGGGATCCATTAGCTAATAAGTGGAACCCCTGGCATTTGGGGCCCAGAAGTCTGACCCCACACCTCACGCTCCTAATCACTGTGCCAAACCTTTCCCGACATGGAAACCCTAGGCCCATCTACGCCCTGTGCTCCTGGCATCGCTTGTAATGGAAGACGAGAGGGCTGCATTCAGGAACGAATTTCCTTCCCCTAAGCCGTGACTGTGTGTCCTGGTCCTCAGTCCCAAGACAGAGGAGACCCTATATACACAGAAACTGGACATAAAACAACCAAAGTGTACAATCTCTAGCCCCAACAACCCCCAGAGTCCTTGCACCTAACACAAAGGTTTCACAAAGTTGTGCAATAAATATTTGTTGAACTTGTTGTCAGATGCATGTTCAGTAAATTGTTGAGCATTTATGTATCAGGCAACCTTCTAGATGGTTTCTTGAATGATACCTCATCTAAGCCTCACAGAAACTCAGGGAAGTAGTCATATCCATGTTTGCAGATGAGGCCACTGGAGTTCAGGAAAGTAAGTGGCTTGCGTCTTGCTGGAGACTCTGATAACCTATAGGTTCATAATTGGAGGAAGTGAAACGTTTATGAAAAGCAGAAGCTACAGAAGCTACTCAGGGAAGCCAGATTCACAATCAAAGGTAATCTGACTGCTGTGTGCCCCCACCCACCTCAAATGCCTCTCCTCTCTTGCCCTAATTTTTATTTAACAGCTGGATTTTTATTCCGCCAATGGAAATAGCTTAAAGGAAACTATCTCCAGGAAGTTCATGAGTTGTTCTGGTAATACTGATGCATGACAAATCACCCCAAAACTTAATGGCTTCAATAGCCATTTTATTTTACTCACCATTTGGTGGGTCAAGTATTTGGGAAGTTTCTTGCTTGGTGTCCCCCGCATGGTTGCAGGCAGATGTCAGCTGGGGCTGCATTGTTTGATGGCTTAACTGGGCTCGACGTCCCAAGATGGCTTGCTCACGTGGGGCCAGGTGACCCTAGCTGTTGGCTGGGAGCTCAGCTGCCATGCCTATATGTGACCCCTGTGGCCTGGGGACTGTGGGCGGTCACACTTCTCACATAGCACCTGGCTTCCCCCAGAGTGCACACCCCAAGAGACCCTGCAGAGGCTGCCTAGCCTTGGAAGCCACACAGAATCACTTCCACCCCATTCAACCATTTAGCGCAGCCACATGCCCATCCAGACTCAAGGAGAAGGACCCCCTCTCTATGGAAGGAGGATCTAAGAAAGTGTGGCCATTCTTTTAAACGATTATTCACTTTTTAAAGATTAAAGATTTTAAAGATTATAAATTTAAATCAGCCTGATCCCCTTTTGTGAAAGAAAGTCTCCAAAGATGGTCTCCATCAATTCCTTCCCCCTCTGCACACACTTGCTGCTTCAGCATCAAAAAGTGGAGTCTCGTTCCCCTCCCCTGGAATCCAGGATGGCCTTGGGACTTGTCTTTATCAATGGCATGTGGCAGAGTGACACTGTTATGGCCTTGACTTTGCAAGGACTGGCAGCTTCTATTTCCTCTCAAAGTCAAACCAGCCTGAGTCCACCAGCTGAGAGGAAGCCACGCAGGGGGGATCCAGAACCCAGCCACAGCCAAACCAGCACCTCAAACCTAGAGCTCCTCGAGCTGCCCCAGCCATTTCCCCAAGGAAACCCCAGACATCGTGGGCCAGACACAAACTGTCAGTCATCCCTGACGTGCCCTGTCCTGGTTCCTGACCCACAGAAGCATGAGCAAATAAAATGGTTGCTGTTTTAAGCCTCTAAGGTTTAAGATGCTCAAGTACCAATAGATAATGGAAACACTTTCTAACTACTTACATTGACTGGCCACACCTGTCGTTTTGAAGCAGGATAATACGAAAGCGTGAGATAGGATGGCATGGGGCTTGGGAGTGGGGTAAAGTTGCAGAAAGGAACATGGGAGAAAGCCAAAGATATATCTGCCCTGTTTCAAGGTTTTGCCCAAAAAATATAGGGAAGAAGATTTCTTTACCTTTTCTAACTTCTCCTCCCTCATATTCTCCAATGACCCTCTCCCAGGATACAGGTCAGCATATCATATTATTAAATTTAATTTTTAATTCATTTATCTTTAAATATGAAATATTTCAAACACTCTGAGAAGAACAGAATATAATTTAACAAACACCCTTGCACTCACCGCCTAGCATTTAAATAGACTTTTGAGGAGTAGTGGAGAATCTTAATCTGTTTTCATAGCATTGCAATTTACAGGAAAATATATTCTAAATTCTAAACATTAAAACTGACTTGGCGAGGAATTCCTGGGAGACCGCTGGCAATCAGTAGCGGGACTGAGTGCTGTGCCTCCGAGGACTTCGGGCTTCTGCCAGGCCCAAAGACAAGGCCGGTGACTTCCATCCATGCTCCACCCCCTGTCCCTACCACTCAGGGAGCTAGAACAGTTACACAGACCAAGGACCCCACAAAGGAGCTCACCCGGACTGCTTCGCATGGAATCACCCCGTTCCTGCACCACTGACCCCCCCCCCATAACTATTATTTCCACCTCACCCATAAAATGTACCTGTTTGGGGACCCTCTTACTCATGGGTAAGTATGTCACCTTCCTAAGGGTACACGCTTGTGAGTTAATAGGGTCCTTCTTGAGCAATGTGTTGCAACCCACCGTAGAGCAATGACTCTGGAAATGTCTGTAGAAGAGGTGGTAGGGGGTGTGTTGGGGTCTTCCGTTTGCCCCTCCAGATCCACTCTCTGACCTAAATGGATTCCACTGGGGGCTCCCTTACTCTGGCTTTCTATTGGGTCCCATTAGTGGTGAAGCAGGACCAGTAGAAGAGAGAAAGTGAGGAGAGTGAGGTTGGGGTACTTATCCTCCTGCTTCCCTCCCTGCGGGGTCACTGCATGTTGGCTGGGCTCCCCAACCAAGGACTGAGCCCCTCTTGGGCAGCCATGCCACCCAGCCCCCCCCTTTTCTGGGTTCCAGGATTTGCTCCCTACTCTTGCTTTCTGAGTCTAGGAGAAGTAAGGACCTCTGCCATTCCTGCCGTAGAATCCTGTCTTCTCTCGTGTGGGTTCCCATCAGCCTGCCCATAGGCTTGTACGTCATCTATTAAGGTGCCCTCAAGTTACCTAATTTGCATGTGCCATCCTCATCCTGCTGGAACTGTTGCACTTACCTCCTTGGGACAGGAGGTAAGTGAAACCATGGGGCACCCATCGAATCTTGCCACATCCCCTCTCTTGGGACAGATGGCCCAGCTGGGAGCTACCAGCGACACAGGCAGCATGACCCTGCCCCATCCCCAGTCAGAGAGAGACGACCCCGGGGCCTTTTGCAGCCACCTGTGCCCGGAGCTCATCTGCCTCGGCTGCCCCAGGTGTACGCCACAGGCCTGGAGCTGCAGGTGAGGACATCTCCGCACTCCTGCTCCCACAAAATGGAGTCGCCCCGACTTCTGAGCAGCTCTCTTATGCTTTATGCTTCTTCATAAAAGGATAGGATGTATTATAAGCAAAATAGGCTTGCTAAATATAGTCTATTCAGCCTGGGGAAGGCTAAATTATTCATAACCAGACCAGGATGTACAATGCACGCTAAACACAAATCCATTTTTGATTTTGGTATTTTTCTTAGGGGGCCTATGTATTCATGCCCCTGCATCGATCTGTAACTGCCCTCCTCTCCCCTCAGATGCCTGCATTGGCTAAGAATGAGGATCTCGGCATTGGGGCCAATTACCAAGCTGTGACTAACCCCAGACTCGCCCTCTGCGAGACGGCAGCAGTTGTCTGTCCTGTGTTCTGTGGTCCTGGAGGCGTGCTCTTCCCATGGAGGGATCATCGGCTTCCCACAGAGCCCCAAGGATAAGCAAGTCCTAAAAAAAGACGTCATCGAAGCCCCTGTCTCCATTGTGCCATGAAAGGCCCGATCAGACAATGTGATGATGACAAAGCCACCGCCGAGTTCTGGATGGGACAGATGCCAAGGAAATGGGGTACGAGTCCCCTCCAAAACACAGGTCAGGCTGGGCTCCCGCATTTCAAATTACATTCAACCCAAGCTCTCGTCACACAGAAGTTGCTGATTAATTTTTTTCTGTACTCTGGAAATTACTGTTGAAAATACAGATGTCACGGAGATACTCTTCTTTCTTACTACTAGTGTTTCCCAAATAAGACAATGTTGAACCATGAAATAAAACACAGATCTCAGCTGTCCCCTTCGTCCCAAGTGCTGCTCCAGGATCTGAGGTCTTAGTCAACTGATCATGACCTGGAGGCTTCGTGGGTACTTCGGAACATTCCATGGAAAAGTGGGGCTAAGAAACAATGGAAGGAGCTATTCCAGAGGGATATCTAGGCAATAATCTGCCAAGATATGCTGTTTTTTTTGTCCTGATAATACACAGAAATATGTCAAAACAAATTACCTCACTACAAAAATGAAGCCAGCTTTTTGTGAGCAGTGATTAGAAAGAAAGGTTTTATTTGAGGACAGCGCGTGATGTTCTGATGGAAATGGACAGTGAAGTTGGTAAAATATATACCCTCAGGTGCCCCTCCATTACCCAAGGCCCTCAGAGACTGGGGTAATTTCCACTCCCTGGACTTGGTCACAGGCTGTGCAGAGTCGGAGGACAAGTCTTCAGCCACTGAACTCATGTGAGTCATTGGAGAGGCAGCCATTGGCCTTCCATACCCGAGGTTACAGAGACTTCACTCGATAGGGCATCCGAATGAGGGTAAGTGAGCAGTAGCAAAATTCCATATGCCTCATCTGTTCTAACAAAGAAGCTGGTGCCAGCAGCCCAGGAGATGGGCCCAGACTTAGGGTGCTTCATCTTGCAAATTATTGCCTGGTTTCCTCTCCAGTGTGAGAAAAGTGTGCTTTATCAATCAAAGAAAAGAGCCCATGATGATGGATTCTGCAGAACTCATGGAATAATCAACCCTCCTGGAAGTTACTGAACATTCTGTTCCATTGACTGCATTGTTGGATGAAGAGCTCCCTGAAAATTCAAACCAGGCAGAACAAGTTCAGTCCAAAGAGAAGGAAGCAATGGGCTGGAGCTGGTATCCAGGGAAAGGGGCCTGGCCTTGAACCCCAGCTCCACTGCTTGTCCACTTGAAGCCTTGAGCAAGGCATTCAACTTCTTGGAAAAAATAGATAAGAATCAATACCTGTCGTGTCTATCGCCTGGGAATGTTGTGGTAAAAATACATGAGAAAGCAAATTGTAAACATAAAGCTCTACAGAACTGTAGGGGGTAACTATTGTTTTCATGCTAGAAGTCATCACAATTTTGAAACCATGGCATGCCCATATGATTTTTCCTTAAACCAGTAGTTCTCAAAGGGTGGTCCCCTCACCATCATTACCTAAGAACTTGTTAATAATGCAAAGTATAAAGCCCAGTCACCCAAATAATAAATCCTGGAATGGGAGGGAATTGATAAATCTGTGTTTTAACCAGGGCTGCAGGTGATTCTGATGCAACCTCTTGTGAAAAACCACTGCTTGAAGGAATTGGGGACTTGTCTGAGTAGGTCTGTCTCGATCTCCTGCCTTGCCTTAGCCCACCAGGCCCCCTTCAGCCTGCAGTGGGCAGGGGTCTGGGGTGGGCACAGAGAACAAGAGGGTCCACTCCCTGTTCCTGCCTTTGGAGGAGTTCAGACTAAATGGGAACAAGACAAACATCCCTAGATACCAGCAAATGGCCAGAGATCACCAGCCTGTGGGGCTGCTTTGCTCTGCAGAGACCAGCACTGCTGGGGGAGAGCAGTGAGCCTCCATTACGTTTCTAGCAACTCAAGTCTCCATGACGTTACCTGGCTACGAAGACGCAGAGAGGAAGAAGGACACCACGGGGCTGGGAGGAGGTGGGGGGACATGAGCCCCTAAGCAGGAAGCAGCTAGGTGCTGGAGAAAACACAGCTCCTTGGGTCCAGGTAATTCCCTTCAGGGCACCTCCGTGCGTCCTTGGTTTTCCTCATCCAGATCAGGTGCAGCTTCTCGCAAATTAGAAAACCATGCAGGCCCTTCCAAGTTGCATACTTTGCTTAATCTTCAACTCTCCCCTAAATCTACATTTCCCCCCCTGCCAACTACATCAGGCCTATAAATAGAGAAGTTTTGGGGGAAGGGGTGATTAAATTGCATGGTTTATTAGGATGATTATATATTATTTATGTAATAATTACATACATGATTATATAGCATTGTAATTGTGCCTATATTCCAGCTTTATTAACCATAAAGTGTCATTTTTGTTTTTAAGATTTTTATGGTTCTTTAAAAGATTTTAATTATTTGTAATTTTATTTGAATGCACCCTAAGGTTTTAGAATGAAGGATGCTGCCCTAAAAATCTAATAGACAAATAAATATTTGGCAGCTACTATTATTTCAAAAATTAAGTCTAATTTTAAAAGGTTTGGTTGTCCCAATATGTTGTTGAGCAGGGTGCCATGTGGCTTGAAATCATCCCGGATGAAATCATTCATTCATTCATTCATTTGTTTATTCATTCAGTGAAATGTCCCGAGTGTGTACCATCTGCCAAGCCCTGTGCAAGAAACATCTTGGGGTGTTTTGTCTGTACCTGTGGGAAACCGTGAGGGCTTCTGGGAAATGCTGAGAGCTGGACCCCTGGGTGCTAGAGCCAGCCCCATCACCAGCTCTCGGCAGACTGAATTCCTTTGCCTCATTCTAGAATAAGGGAGTCAGTCAGCATGGATGTGAGGGCCTGAAACACAATGTAGAAAGACAAAGACCAACCAAGAGGCCTGACCGTGCAGGGCCTGGGGTGCACTCGGGGGTTCTGAGGTGCCCGGCCAGCAGCCCTCCACCAGGACACCAGGGGAGTTCTCACTGCACCCGGGGGCTCTTCTCCCTCACACCACCCCCTGTAAACCCCACAGCCCTACCGGGTCACCCAGTGTCCGTCTAAGCCAGAGTCAGGACACTGACCAAACAGAAGCACCAAAATATGTGTTTGAAGTAATTTGATATTTGAAATAAAATGTCAAAAATCATCAGAGTAATCACATGGGGAAGTGAGAAATTTGTTAGACCATCTTATACTTGTTTTACAGTTTAGGGCTATTTTATTTTGAATCTCTTGTCTGTTTAGTGTTCAAGCCCCTAAAGTTTGCCAGACAATGGGAGGAAAGAGCACCGAAAGGTAACTCACGCTCCAGCAGTAATGATTTCCCAGCTTAGACCCCTGACAGGAAAGAATCTATGAAAAACAATGCCCGTGTCATTGGGATTTGGGATATGGGCAGAGGATTCTTGGCAAAGTTCGTTTTAATAGGAAAGTCACCAAAATTCGCCTCAAATCCTATCTCAGTGGCAGGAAGGCAGGAAGAATGACGGATCAATGATTTCTGTACAGTGGAGAATTTTTCAGACCTCATCATGGAAGTTACTCTTCTCCCTTGGAATCAGAGCAGACTGTAGAACTTCTTTTTCAGCCACAGCAAGACAAGAGATGGCGGGAAATAGAGACGACAAAACCGTTTCTGCAGCAGACATCTATGGCCCAAACTTTGTTGACCACTTCTGGGAGAAAATAAAACTCCTTCAGTTCTGCCAAATAGAAAGCAAGAAGCCTCACTAGCACTATCCAAATCAGGTGATAAACACACAATATAAATGTAACCCTGAGAAATCACGTTTGGTGAGACTTAGAAATCTCTCAGGCACAGACTAGCACAGAACATGGAACAGCAGGAAACAAAGAAGATGCTTTCATAATGCAGAAATAAAATCATGGGCACAAAAGAAAAAGGACAAGGTGGAACCCCGAGGCAGAGAACTCCCCAGGTCAGATGTTTCTAAGAGACTCATCAATTCCACTCCAAAAGGGACTGGAAGTTAAATCAGACCCAAACAGGAATAGCAACAAATAGAATCACTTGTATGCACCCATAGTTAACTGTTCAGTAAACTCTATCTAGTTCTTATTTCATTGGATGCAATGTCCTCAATCAGTCATTTTTTGACCATTATCCAGCTTGGGTTGAAGAACTAGTTTGGGAATTTTAATGACTGGGCATCTCCACCGGGGGAACCCAACTGGCAATTTCAGTCAAGATAATGAAGCCCCCAGTAGGCAGATCAACTCAGTTCCCTCCCAGAACATGGTCTGAAGAAAGCCCAATCCCATCTGCAAATTCATGCCACGGGTTATATGAGCCCCAGTTCCGAGAAGGAGGTTAATATTCCAAGGTGACTCTCACCTCAGTTGTTTTTCAGGACGAGTTACTGAAAGATATTTATCACAGGATCTGGGGCATGTGTTTCCAGGTCTCAGGCTCCATCACGTTCCCAACTCAAGGCCTGTCCTCAACCTTCACGCTTTCCCCACCTCCTCTTGTCCTATCTGGGTGTCAGGGAACCAGCCCCAGCCAATAGAAGCAGCACACGTGTCACACATAAGTTAAAATGTTCTAGCAGCCACACTCAAAAAACAGTAAAATGAAACAGGTGAATTAATTTTAATAACATATTTTGTTTAACCCAATCTATCCAAAATATCATTTCAATACATAATTAATATAAAATTTATTAATGAAATATTTCACATTCTTTTTTCCCCACGCAGAGTCTTCAAAATCTGGTACGGGTATTTTACGCCTACCAGCACAGCTCGGTTTGGACGAGCCGTGTTCCACTATGCTCAACAGCCACCTGTGTTTGGAGCCTCTCTGTGGGCTGGGGCACACATGGATCAGCTTACCCAAGGCCCTCCTATGCCCAGCTGGGAGCTCCTAGACTAGAGGGGAGGAACCAAGTCTGGTTCCCTGAACTCACCTGTGGCATTTGCCAGTGGGCCTTGCTGGTGAGTCTGAAAGGACCCAGGAGAAAGCCAGGCCTCGGTGCCCGCCAGCCCCAGCTGCACAGCCAACACCGCCAGCCCTCAGCCCGGAGAGGCCGCCCTGCCTCTCAGCTTGGTGGCTCCGTCCGAGCTTCCAGCCTGAGTTCCGATGAAACATTTCTGAGAGGGTGTATTACTTCTTCACGTAAATCAGAAAAGATTATTTTAAAATCAAAGAGCAATTTTTAGGGGAAACCAGCTTCCTTGCCATGACCTTGTGTGGGCATCTGGCACTCCCAGGCCCGGCCTCCAGGAGGGCGAGTGCAGGTCCCCCTTCACCAGCCATCCAGGGGGCCGACGGCAAAGGAAACCGCAGGAGCAAGGGCCGGAAGTGGGTTCCTAGAGGGGTCAAAGGAAACGTGTGTTTGAGACTTTACTGCAAAAATCTAACCTAGGGCGTGCAGGAAGGTCAAACCTGCTACAGTCGGAAGCAGTGACAAGGTGAATCACAAAATGGTTTAGCGGCCCATCAACCCCCCCCCCCCCCACCAACACACACACACACACAGGGCTCAGGGATTCTACCCTTAGCACATCTGCCAGAAACGTAAGGCAGGGAACCCTGGGAGGAGTCAGTTGTTGGCACCCCAGAGTGAAGAAGGAACTAGGCACAGGGCCCAAGAGGAACAGCTAGGAAAGAAGACGGGGCAGCAGATGGGGTGTGGGTGTCCAGTGCTGTCTGGGGGCCCTCTCTCAGTACCAGGCATGGTGCTCAGAGCTGGAATGCAATACGGGAACCAAGAGCGCAGCCAGCAGTTCTGTCAGTCGTCTAGTCTTCCTGAGGATTTACCTGCTTTCTCTGGGGGTTTCTTCAGACTCGCAGGAAGGCTGGCAGCCAGGCTCTCCCGGCTTCTCCAGCACCCACCTCCGTCAATAAGGAGCTGCAAAGCTCTGAGCAAGAGATGAGCAAATCCTGGCATTACCGATCCACTTCTTCACATGTTCAACAAATCATAGTAAAGACCAAGGTCCCAATTTAGCTTCTTGAAGAAGGTTAAGTTATCCGCCAAATTGTGTTGATGGGATTTAACTGTTATTTGAAATCTGAATTTGTGACCTCCTCTCTCCCTCTGCCGTCCTCCATTGCCTGGGTTGCTTGAGTGTTAATTGTATGAACAAAGTTCTGTGGGAGCACAGAACACACAGCATCTGACTCTTCTAGAATTGTTCGCCAAGGCTTCTGGACAGCAGCATAAAAGCTGGGTGCTAAAGGTTGGGTGGGAGTTGGCCACCCAGAAAATGAGAGAAGGGTACCCAGTAAAAGACCCCACAGTTGTAAAACAACAGAGGAGAGAAGGGCTGGCAGGATGGGCTCCGAATTTCAAGGCCTCACCCACTGCCCAGGCCAGCTCAGGGACGGGTCTACACCGAAGGTCTCCCAGCTTCTGGAGACTTTTTTGGCACATGGCAGAGTTAGAATGTGTTTAGCCTCTTCCATAATTTCACTCGCAAACATCTGATTTCACACTGCTTTTCTTGTAAACACTCACAAAAATAATCCCCAAATCTGACATGTCCAGAAACATCCCTAAGTCTGTGAGCTATTCTTACAAAAAACATAAGTGACTCTGACATTTTCCACCAACACAGCTCTAGCACTTTTAATGTTTACAATCCTGTGTCACCCTGGGTCAGAGACGCTCTTCCAGTTAAACCCCGGTTACGCTTCTCTTTCCAAGTGTGAAGGAATCCAATTAAAGTTAATGAAAGCCATCAGTCTGCCAGTCTCGGGGTGCCCTGCCCCATTCGTGGTACTGGTAATAACAGCACCCATCTGACGGAGAGAGAGCAGTGCCATCGTTCTCTGCAAGTGAGCCGGCCCTGGAGCAGCCTGGGAAAGCTGGGCTGGAGGAGGTCATGTTGTTTGGATCCCCCACAAACCTCAAGACCCCGTTCAGCATGAAGTCTGGGAGTTGCCCTCTGAGGAGCTGACTCATTTGGCCATCATATGGTTTGAGGGCAGCAGGACCTCTGATGAGCCTTAAATCCTGGGGCAGCCCTCAGGGAGCCATTCACTCCATGACCTGGGTCTCCTAGTGGGCTTCAATCCAGACAATAACACGCCAGAGCACCAGCAGCCCGAGGTTGCAGCGGCTGAGCTGGCATGGCGTTCTCTGCATGCACCGCCAGCGCTCAGCGCTAACTGCAGAGCACCGTGCTGGCCTGCTGCATTTCTGCTCAGAGGCTCAGCTAGGACCCCTCGGGGAGCCTCAGCGAGACCCGAGCCCCTTCCCAGGGTAACAGGGGGACACATTGTCCTGCTCCCTAAAGGTGAGAAGCAAAATTCCCTCAGACACTGGGCACAGATGCCATTAGTGTTATTTCTTCCCTGTGCCTGTTGGTTCCCAAGGGGACCCTCCCTCCCCATGGGACCCCTCTCCCGCCTGGGCTCAGCGGCCACACCACACACCCGTCCAAGCTGCGCTCGATCCTCGCTGTGCAGGGTTTAGTTTGAAGCCTGACCCACTCAACACTGACTTCTTAGCAGATTCATGCCGTTCTGACCTCAAAGACATCATCCCAGGGTCTCTGTTTCCCCAGAGAGCCACCCTTAGATGTGAGGCTCTGACCTTGGCCCTGAGTGACACCAGCGGATGTGCCTGACCCTGTTCTCAGGGAGCTCCGGCTCTGGCTCCGGCTGATAGAGCCAGCCCGACACCGTGAGCAGCTGGGAAACCCAACGAGGCAGTAAATAATGAAGTGCCACTCAATTACATAATTGATTGATTATAATTAATTGGTACTTAAATGAGCCACACTAACCCACATTGATCTGCGCACTGACCTCTTGGAGCAGCCAGGGTCTGGACCACTCACTTCGGCACCTCCCTGCTCTCCGGAAACTTCTTCCCAACCTTTCATGGATGAGCCTCTCCTTGGGGACCGGGAGCACCCCCAGTGGCAGGGCCCGGATCTTTTCACAGTGAGGACAGATCCCAGTTCCTTCCTCCTCCATGTCCCAGAGCAGAATCAGCCCATTCAAAGCATAAAACACTTAGCTTGATTGACACTTGCCAATTAATCTCGAAAATAAGGACCAGTGTTCACATAACAATGTGCCCCAGCTCCACCTGCCTGTGATTGTAAAATAAGATCACATGATTATAGTCAGTGTCGCCCCCTTAGCATGTCACTAGATGATCCCAGGAGGTCCCTGGTGTGGCCCCATATATGCTCCTATGTCCCTCGTATGAAGCCCCTGTCGTGGTGCCTCGGTGGTCGTGTGTCACTGGCCACGCTGTCCTGCAGGCACCCATCCTGCCACCACCACTCTGACTGCTCTGCAAGACCTTCTCTCCCCTTACACTTTGTCTGATGGGTGATGGGAAGAAGGAGCAAGCCTGCTTTTTATTTATTTAGGGTTCCAGATCCCCCAGAAGGCTCTGGGGTCCTTCAGGAGCCTTGACTCATCACTGGAAGAGCCCACCAATCGGCTGAGTGCTTGATAAGTGCTGGGGGCTTGAGGGAATGGAGGGATGGGCAGAACACTGCCATGGCTGCCAAACAGGGGACAGAGCAGGAGGTAGGATAAACAGGCTGGGAGAGCCTCTCTCGGTTCTGGGCCCTTTCCACTTGGCCACGTCCTCTCCATTCTCCCTGGTGGGGCCTGCTATGAAAGATAATAATCCCCATTGTTCCCTTCACAGCCCCAGGACAGGCCACTCCATTGTGACAAATGTGCAGAGAGCCGCGACAGCAAAAGAGACAGAAGAGAGAGTGGGGGTGAGCTGTGGGCAGGGGGGCTGCATCCTCCCACCGCCTCTGGGAGGCCCTGGGCTCTCCCTGGAGTGGGGAGCAGGAGATCCAGGTGAGCTCCAGCCGTTCCTAGAGGAGCCTTATCCACGATTTCCCAAGGATGCAGGAAAATCCTAACACAACACAGAAACGAAGACTTTATAAATAACCAGCATCTAAAGGGGAGGCAGAGACCCGGATTCAGGGCCCCTTCTTTTTCATGTTCACCCACAGCGTTACTGCTGTCGAGCAGGAGATGCTCCCCAGGGGCAAGAGGGGTCCGGTAATCACAGCAGGACTCAGGGTGTTTAGGGTCAGCAAAACAAGGAGGAGGAAATTGTCTGCACAGATTGGCTCAAATATCAGATTCATTGAAGAAGAAAACACAATTTGTTCATTTGGAAAATGACTCCAGTGATGTGAATTCCAGGGGAGACGGCCACAGCCCGGACTACAGACTGTGTTGATTTTAGACAGGAGAACAGCTCTGTGGGCTCAGTGGGGCAGGGGCCGTGGGTCTGGGTGGCATCTCCCGGGGTGCCAGGCTCTGGCCTCGTCCTCCGGGACAGATACTGCTGGGCGCAGGTGGCTTTGAAGAGGCACTGGCAGTGCTGCCACCAGCGCTGCTTCTTACCTGCAAGGTGGGATGTGGGAGTGAGCTCACGGCTGCTTCTACCCGGTCCACTGCCCCAGGACCCCTCGCTCGGTCCCCTCTCCCTCTGTCTCCTGCTCTCTACAAGGGGATCCTTTCCATGTTCAGGGACCCCATACAGAGGACAGGCCCAGGGCTGGTGGGAGCAGAGAGAGGTAGGGGGTGCAGACATCGTCTCCTCGGGTGGCCATGGGGTCAGGTGTGCCTGCAACTGTCTAGCCAACACCTGTGGTCCCAGCATGACGATTCCAGAGTGCCCTGTTCATCTCTCAAGTGTCCCCATTTGGATGAAATGAAACAGATATCCTAATTCTCTGAAATATTCGGGGACACAGCCCCCTCTTCCATGCCTTTTAACCACCACACTTAAGATGGGGCCATGCCCTGCCTGAGAGGAGCTCCAGATGGAGGACAATGCACGTGGGTCCTTTCTTTATCAGTTACGAACACGGGGAAACTGGAAGATCGGTGGGTGGGGTCACTCAGCCCCAACCAATGGCCCACACTGAGCAGACTTGCCTCGGTGGGCTGGGGAGCCCTCTAATTCCCCATCCCCTGGAAGAGGCCCCAGCCAACTTCCTGCCGACGGCCCTCTCCCCCTCTCTCTTCATGCTCCCCAGCACTCCTGCGGTTAATCCCCATCTTCAGATCCAGGCACGTCTAGTCCTTCACATCCTGCCTGGGCTGAGTCATAGCAGCCTCACCTGGTAACAGAAAGAGAAAGCTATTCCCGAAGCATAATCGGGGTTCTTGTGATCACTTAGGGCCAGCAACTAGCAGGGAACAGGGATGGGTTTTGGGTGAAGTGATGGAAGCCAGAACTGGAAGAATGAGGAAGCCTTGGATCTGCGATGGGGATGCAGCAGCAGGAAAGACTTTGGGGAGGTTAGTGGCGGCAGAGGAACCCGGCCAGCCCTCACTAGGAAGGAGAGGGCACCGTGTCGGGGTGCCGTGGGCCAGGCCACACCAGGCCCTGAACACCCCCAGGGAGCCCGGGACGCCTTCCCGCTCACCAGCTCCCTTGGATCCGCCGTCTGCACCATTCCGTTTAATGACACCGCCTGGGATTTAATTGACTCTTACACATAATGCTGCTATTGCAGACAAAGTTTAGTTTTAGCTAATTGAGCCATTGGCCATTGAAATCGAGAGTAAAGATGGAATGCTTACGATCGTTCGGTGAAAGGGGACGCCTTTTGGGAACCTGTGCAACACGTGGGACACCCGTGGCCTCCCCCCAGGACCTGCTGGCCCGACTGGGGGTCAGAGCCCCGGGCGGCCTGCTGCTCTCCGTTCCTGGTGCCCTTCCCTCGTTTATACGCCCTTGCAGGTTCCACAGCTTTCTATTTGCACAGGAACTGTCTCTGTATCTTCTGGCCTTCAAAACTCCAATTTTTCTTCTAATTCTTCTCGCTTGGTGTGTGGGAGACTGCTCGGTAGGAACATGGCTGAAGTTTGGTAAAGATTGTGTTTCTTAGACCACCTGGTGAAAGCCCTAAAAAGTGGGTAATACCTGCCACTTTAGAAATATAAGGAAAATATAAAGGATTTTTCTTAATCCCAGCAGCTATTTGAAAGATAAATAGTAAATACAAGGGGACTTATACCAACTAACTATATTATCAGCAGTCAATTGCTGCGGAATAAATATTCTTATTTCCAGGGCACTCTAATATATTCAAAGACATGGAGAATGGCACCAGAAGAATTTATCACTGACATTTGCTAAATTAGATATTCCCGAGGTTTGCCTATATGGATGACAACATTTTTAGCACTTCAGGGTCCTTGGAAGAAAAAGTCTCTATAAAAATTCAGGACGGTATTGTTATCATCAACACTTTAAAACTGACTGTGATTGTTACAGCAGTTTTAAAATCAAAGAGCCCTAAAAAGAAGGGGAATATTATATGTGTATTCTGTATTTGAATTCTTATACATGAGATTTAAAACATAATATTGTGATGTTTATCTCGGATAAATTCATTTTCACCAAAGATGTGCCTTCTGAGCCAAAGTGGATGTGTAGCTTAGCTAAGACCCACCAGCTAGATAATATCAATCAAGAGCCTGCCAATTAGTCAGGGCATCAAGTTTGACAGTTCAGCTCTCAACCGGCTCAATCGTGCATCCTGCTTGGGCTGCTGTCCTAATTAATGACTATTCTATAAAATGGAGATAACCATGCATATCTCATGCATGCCACGACATAATTGTAAGGATTGAATTAGAACGTGGCACACTGGGTTCCTGGTAAATGTTGGGATTTTCTCTTCCTTTTTCTCTTTCCCTGACAAGCTGGTAAACTCTTATGACCTTGACTCCTGTGTTTCCAAGGCTATTTTGAAATAAATAATAACAAAACAAACAGATCCTTTTGTGTGATAAAATCTCCTAGCGTGGACATTTTCCCAAAGTCACTCCAGGGAATCGGAGGTCCTAGGTATCAGCTTGCAGCCCTTTGGCTGGAGACTCTCACTCCACAATGGCCCAAGACCAAAATTCCGCCTTCCGGATGGTCCATCTCTGTCCTAGAGGACAACTGGTGATCACTGGTAAGATTAAAATCTAGAAACATACTGAAGTTCAAACATTTTTAAATTATTTTACTAGAAATGTAGTGCACTCCTGCACCATTTTTGCATCTTTCCCCACAATATTCCACATCAGGAAAATTCTCAAAATGTTCATGGCCCCCAGCCCCCCTGGCCCTCTCTTCCCCAACTCTCTCTCTCTCCCTGCACCCTTCAACGGCTCCTCACCCTTCAGCTGGACTCATCCTCTACTAAGTCTGTTTAATAAAATAATATAGAATATATATGTGTATGTATATATATATATATGCACCAGCAACCTTCAGAATTCACAAACAATAAATTCCCTAGGGCAGGGTCCATGCATGCCTTTATTTAAAATCCTTATCTATAAGCTCTGTCATAGCTGGTTCTCAATTTAAAATATTTGGATGAAACGATCTTTTTTTAACAGAATGCTGCAATCTCAGGGTGGACATTATGTTGGCGCCTGACGTCAAGCTTGCTCTTTGGAAGACAGGTCTTCTCCAGGCCCTCGCAGCTCCAGCCACAGTTGGCCCTTCCTAGGAGGACAAGGGGTCGCAGCCAATGACCCAAGCCTCCAACGGTCAACAATGGCTGTTAAGGGCAAATTTAAATTTGTAGACCTGCTATAAAGCATAAATAAAAACTGCAAAAGTATTCTTGTTGGATGTTTTTCCCAATGTTGTGGTGTTAATACTTATCCTATATATTTGTGTGTACATATATATATACCAACTTATACTACCTAACATTTTATGGACAGATGGGAACAGCTTACATGTAAATTCTCACCATTTTATTTTACATGTAAGACACCAACATGATACAATGACATGCAATGACACATACCACACTGCAGATATCCATCAAAGCCCATTTCAGCTACCATAGCTCGAAACAAGGGAATCTGAATCGCCGGTAAATGTTCTGATCTGTAGGTAATTCCTAAGCACAATTTAAGTTTAACCAACCCCATAACTTCTCCGGCTTGCTTCAGCACAGGACCCACAATGCATAAAAATAAAGTACCTCATCCTGACTTTTCTCCTCTAGGGTATCCCTTTATGTGAGGAAACATTATATGCTCCGACCCATGAAAAGTACTAGAATTAGATTTCCATGATCGTTTTTATGGGTTGAGGCCGCAGATGCATTCTGAGAGGCCAGACTTTCTCCAGGCAGAAACGCAGCCCCAGCTGTGCTCTTTCCCTGAGCCTCTTGCAGCCTTCCTGCTGTGATGCTAGTCTCCGCGTCTCCTGCTACTTTTCTAACTTTCATTTCCGAACCCAACCTTCCAAATAAAAATGGAACCACAACTTTGCAATCAACCCAAGTAGAAATTCTGTACAATTTAAGCATTGACTCCCCATTCCTTGCCACACCCCGCCCCTGGTAAAGTTTTGGTAATGGGTGGTGGTGATGGTAGCACATTATTAACATAATTAAAAGCACTGAAATATATATGTAAATGTGATTAGAAGGGGAAATTTTAGGGTGTGTACATGTTACAAGAATAAAAATTAAAAATAATAGAAAACATAGGAAACAAACAGTGGACCCTATTGTCAACAATGGACTATAATTAATAGTACAATTATAAAAATGTTCTTTCGTGAATTGTAACAAATGTACCACACCAATGCAAGGTGTTAATAATAGGGTGGTATATGAGAGTTCTGTATTTTATGCTTTTTTTTTTAAATCTACAACTTTGCTAATAAAACCATTTTTTTAGTTAAAAGGAACCACAAATATCAGATACCTCAATACCCCATGCTTTCCCTGGATTTTTACCTCTAGGTTGTGGCTATTGTACCCAAGCAACACGTGACTTCCTGTGATGAAAAGTCAGCACACGGAAATTAAATGTCTCAATTAAGGTTTTGTGACTCACAAATACTATGCCAGAAGGGCCTTTGGAGATGACCTCAGTCAACTCCCCAGTTTTACAAAGAGGACTGAGGCCAATAAGTTAAAGAAACTAGCCAAGGGTTCCACTTAGCGCAAGTCTTTCTCTGCTTCAACAGGACACCTTCGCTACCCCGTCGTGCCAATCACCCACTTAATCAATACATGTGCAAGCCTCTAAGGTGCCAAAGTGATTTTTCAACACTGAGTCTATTTTCTGCCTTGCCCAACTAACTTCCCATCTCCCTTGATAAGCAGACATGGATTAAAACTCCAGAGTGTTTACTGTTTTATAAACGAATGCCTTTGTTAGATCCTTCAAAACACAGGCTGGCAAAATAAACTTTGGTAACCCTCAGCAGCGTACAGCCCTTTGCATTTTACAGAACATTTTCACAGACATTACCTCACTTGATCAAGTAAATAAATAAATGGTTTATTTGCTTAGCGAGATAAAGGAACGAGAAAAAGCAGAGAAAGCTGAGGGTGCATCAGGAAAAGAAAAATAGATTGAAAAATGTGGGAGGGGCTCGATGAAACATATTTTTCCTTTTTGGAGCCAGGGAGCTGGAAAGCCTCTGGTCATTACCCTGTCGTGCTCTCCCTTTTGATGAGCTCAAGCCAATTTGTCTGAAAAAGACATCCCCTGACTCCCCCTCCAGCTCCTGACCACAGACCCTTCTGAGTTCCTGGGGCCGAAGTTTGCAAACCAGACTCCCGAGAACCCCGCAACCGTCCCAGGGAAGGCTGGGCGAGGCAGGGGTGTTGCGTTTAGGCAGAAAGTGGAGACAGCTCATCCCAGAGGTCAGACTCCAGGGAGAGGTCTGCTCTAGCTAGCCTCCTCTGACCCAGATCAGGTTTGGAGCTCACGGATCTGAAAATCAAGGGTGTCCTTTTTGCATGTGATTAAAGCATGTTTTTAATGTCAAGGGAAACTGTGACACATAAAATCTCACCATCTAATCATATCAAGGTTGCATTTTCCCCATTATCTTATAGTCCCCATGTCATGATAGCCTTCACTTTTATAATTTTCATAAGTTATGGGGTTGGGGGTGCAGATTATCCCTAAATTTGAAACTAAGGGGAACTTCTCGGTATTAAACTGAGCCTGTTCACCATGAAAGAGCTAAGCCAATCTCACATGTTAGACAGAGTGTGAGATGCTGGGGGACTACCAGTGTGACTGGATGCAGCCTCAGGGAGCCAGGGCCAAAAAATGACAGCCCACAGATCCCAAATGGGTGCCCAACAGAGCCTGAGGGAGAAGGGCCCGGGATCTGGGGACATGGACATTTGGCCACCAGAGAGGTGCCTTCTTCTGTGAGGTGTGGATGGTTCATGTGACTCCCCCATGTCCCAAATAAAGTCTTTCCCTTGGCTCTAAATCACTGCTCACCAAGCAGCTAGGAGTAATAACCTATCATTCCAGAAATCTTGTCCAGAGAATGGAATGTCCCGAATGGAGAGCTGAAGCGTTCTGGTCACCACTCAGGAGTGTTTTGCTGCTGGGGTTCCCAACAGCAAAACACACACACCAGGCTCTCCCAGGCATTGTTAGTGTGTTAATCCCTGAGGACCTGGCCGTCTCTGGGGATAAAGTCACCGCCAAGCTCCCGGCCACACAGAACTGAAGACTGGTGACCACATCAAGCCATGTGATGTCAAACAGGGCACTACCTAAAAGCCGGATGGCCTCCTTTTCTAGCTGGGTCCTCTCTCTTGCTGCAATAGGTAGCACTCCACAGAGCAACTGAAACTGAGGCTTGGTGGCTTTCCCCAGGGCTGGTTATCTTGTTTGTTCATGGTTTTATACTCTCCTAGATGAGACTGACATAAATTTATCACCCTTGTACCTATGGTTTTTGTGTTTAGGGGTTGTTAGGCAACTGACGGTTATATTCCCACATCTTGGGATTTTTACTCATGGGGCTGAAACAGCCCAGGATGATGATTTCATGCATGTCACAGGTATCTAAGAGTAGAGAATTTTTGATTAGAGAGTGGAGACTCTTGACAGTGTAAGGAGTTCAGGACTCAAACCCTGATGAGTAGAGAGCATACAAGTTCTGTGGACAACACGTCTGGTTCCAAGACCTGGCGCCAGCTTCCCTGCCTGGGAAGTCACACTCTGCATCCTCTGTCTTTTGACATAACCAGCTCTAGCTTCCAAGATACATGAGCTGCTCTAGACCCAAACTCTGGCAATATCCCACTCATCTCCAAATTTCCACCCCCTATTAAATTTAAACATAAATTATGTATTTTGCCTTCCCTCCAGATAACATTGTCTTCTGCAATATGAAATTAGATTGAGGTGAGAGGAATGATGGCTGAGTTGTTTGAATTTCAATCATTAGAGTCAAAGAAGAAATGGTAACTCAACTAATTCTTCATTAAAAGTACAATATTTCATCCAAGAGAGAACATATCAGAATAAAAGGTTCTTGGGCACATTTTTATGGGGTGTGTTCTTAAAACACTATAAAATTCAATGGAATTTATTTTCCCAAGTATATGTCACCTTTTAATAAGATTAAAACTAATATGGCTCACTGTATCAAGGGAAAACCCATCCTTTTACGTATCAGAGGCTAGCAGCACATGGCCAGCCTGCCAAAGGTGGCTGGCGTGGGGAGTCGGAGCAGTGCCAGGGGACTCATACTGCATCGATTTCCCTGGCTGGGGCTCTCAGCACTACTAAGGACCTTGGCCTGGGATCGTTACTCTGGTTCTTTCTTCTCCTGGCCAACACTCAGAAGACACTGGAGTCCCTAAGGAGCAATTCCGTCTGAGTCCCCTGGCTGGAGTCTGAATCGGCATGCCCTGGCCCATGGGAGAGTTTAGGCTGCCACGTGTCTCCAAAGCAACATATCCAAAATGGAATGCCTTATATCCCCAAGCCCCTCCACACACATATGCATAACACAGACAACACACATGTACTATGCAACACACAAGACACATACCAACATACACACTCCTCTTCCCATATTCCCTATTTCAATGAATGGCCTAACTATTCTCCTAGTTACTCAGTCCAAAACTTGGGTCACTCTAGACTAGTTCCTCTTCCTCTCTCCTACACAAATAGCTATGGTGCCCTAAGAACCATCTATTCTAACTCCTGAATACCTTATTCTCTATTCTGTGGCCAGAGTTCTCATTGTCTCTCATTTGAACTATTGGAGCATCAGAAGATGCTATAATCAAATGAAGAGGATTCCAAAACACCTAAAAAGTTCAGGCCATTGAACGATTAGTGGTTGAACTGTGTGGGGCATCTCAGGGAACACTTCCTGATCGCAGGTAGTTCACTCTCTACTTAGACACATGGTACCTAATCATGAAAAGAATGAGAGAAGGAAGCTGTAAGACAGTGACAACAAAATATAATAATATCCCAAATGAGTTTTCTGGAAATGAAAAGACAGATGGGGCAGAAGTTATCAGGAAGGCTTCTGGGAGGACGTTGGAACTTGAGTTAATCCTCCAAGAAGAAGCAGAACTTGAATCTATAAAGTGGGAAGCAGATCACCCTGGGTAGAAGAAAGAGTGGAACACTTTTTTTAAGAGCCGGAGGAACCATGGGCTATACAGGGACAGAGGAGAGGTGATTCCATCTTGAGGGTGGTGAGAAATGAGAAAAAAGCAGAATGACCCAAAACAAGGAAGTAGGTGCTTCTGAACATGGGCTTTTGCAATTATCCAGACCAGAGAGGAGAGAAAAGGCAGGGAGACCGAAGTTCCTGGGAAAGGGGTGAATGAGTCTGGGCTCTCCTTATTGAGTTCAGAAAAGGCAAAATGGGTGAGTAGTAGCTGGTAAAACCAGCTCTGGAATCAAAACTAAAGCTACCTCCTTTGCCAAGGGTCTAGTCCCTTGTTTCCTCTGTTGCCAGCCTGTCCAATCAACCCCTGAGTGTCAGGGCATGCAGTGCTTTTCCCAACCAGTGGCAAATTCTTTCATCGGCACCCAGAAAAGCACCCACTGGGAACCCTAAAGTCTAAAAATTCAAGGGCAGTGATGTGTGCCAAATTGGACAGTATGTGGTTACATCTACCATCATCCTGAACTCATGCAGCACATTGAAACCTGGAAAGCAGCATTATACCTGGTCTTAGGATTGTCTCTGATGATGGGGTTAGCAGTGGGGAGTTCAGGAAGGAACCCACAACAGAAAACCTCCTTAGTCATTGAGAGGAAAGAGTGCCTTGCCCTTCCCAGGGAAACACGGACTGAACTGTACATCCCTTCAGTCTTGGAAGTCAGCCAAACAGGCCTGTGGCCGCAAGTCAGTGCCCAAGCATTAGTGGAAATACATTATGATTCACTTCCTGGGTCCATGAGAGGGTGATCCAATAATAGAGGTCGTGCTTACTCTTCAAAAGCAGGTACACATTATTGTGCTTTCAGACCCCCTTGGCAGTTAATCCATGAGGAAGCACTGACAGTCTCCAGGGTCCTGTACACACCTCCGAGCCAAAGAGACTTGTGCCAGATGCTGATATCAGCCAAGGGGTAGGGTGGGATGAGAGAGCTCAGGCCCCAGAATCTGGACTTCGTGAGTGCTCTCACAGCCTTTGACAGAATAGAAAGAACCCACGAATGCACTGGCACTGGTCTATCTGAATTTTAACCCCTGCTCTGCCACTTTCTAGTTCTAGGTCCTCAAAGAAGTCACTTAATAAGGCTTCAGTACAGTTCCCTAAAAATAGGGGTGACAAGACTTGCCCCCATACTGAAGAGGGTTGCTTGAAGAGTTGAATGAGCCAATGGTCAAAGAAGCAGTTTTTATTTTTTTAGCTACATGATCCTACGGTCAAATGAGGGCTCATTACTATCATGAAGGACCCAGCATGGCCCCAGGCCAGAGAAGGGGGCATATGGTCATGCAGAGCCTGGCCTGGGCCTTGGAAGAGAGGAACATCACCAGAGACAATCCTAAGACCAGGTATCATGCTGCTATCAGGCTGCACTGTGCTACAGGAGTTCAGAATGATGGTAGATGTAATCAGAGAAGATTTCCCAGAAGAGTTAGAACATGAGCTGAACCACAAAGGATGGGGTAAAATTTGAAGAGATGTAAAAGACAAGGAAACCTACAAACAACATAAATGTGGGCTAAGAACCCATTACATTATTGGGATAATGATTATATTATCGGAATGAGTCCAAGTAGTGGAAGGACTGGGAAAAAGGATTTGTCCCACATGGAAGGACTTTAAAAGGTATTTCCAAAACTGTCATCTAAAAAAAATATGTACTGGGATTGGAATTCTGCTTCTAACCAAGATATAAAATGAAGTCCCTGCTTCTAATCAGAGACTATATCTATTACCCCACCAGAAATGACTTAAAAATCTGTCAAAATATATACGACAACAGTTTTCATAGATTGCATATCAGGTAGCAAAGGACAGCAATCCCAGAGAGAGGAAAATAATTGAGGTGAGGCCTATGATTACCTCAATTTAAGATCTAGAAAGAGTTCCAAGGAGCAGCAGAGCAGAGAGAGAAAAAAACCCAGGAGGAGCCCAAAATGTTATCTCAGTTCAAGAAACAAAGTTGGGAGGTTAGAAAGGCCAAGAAAACAAAAATTTGTAGAGAGGAGAGAACTTTACAAAGAAACGGCTCTTGAGATCTGTAGAGTCTCTCCATTGAGCATTCAGCTGAGTAATCAGCACATGTGTATGAGGAAATTACCCAATGCCAGGGAAAGAACCACCAAAAAGTACAGAAGGAATAACCTCAAGTGCACATGCAAAGACGGAAATACTTCTGGTTCCTGCCAGCCATAGGGGAAAATTTTATCAGTGATGGTGCATCAGGCAGAGTTTTCAGAAGAACATTGTATCAGTAGTGGGTCAAAATTAATCCTAAATTAAAGGCTACATTAGTCTGACTTTTAAAAAGTTTAAGAAAGGCCTCAAAATGACTCTTTCCAAATAACTTGCCCAGAGCTCAGAAAGGTCAAATAAACAATGTCTTGCAACAAACCAAAAATTACCAAGCATGCCAAGAATCAGGAAAATGCAACTCATAAGGTATGTTTGTGGGGAAGAGGGGGGTGAATCAAGAAACATACTTTGAAATGACACAGATAGTAGAATTAGTAGGCAAGGATTAAAGCAAATGCTTTAATCATATTCCATAAGCTCATAAAGGTACAGGAAAGATTAAGCTTAAGTAGAGACATAGAAGATATAAAAAAGACCAAAATTGAACCCCTAAAGATGAAAATATAGTGTAGAGATGAAAATATACCAGATGGTATTAACTGAGATTGGATTAGGAATTGAAGAAGAAAAGGTTACAGTACCTAAAATAGCAATAGAAACTAACAGAAATGAAACATAGTGATAAAGGCTGGGAAAAAGGAATACAGAGAATGAAAGAGTTTGGGTACAACTTCAAGTAATTAAAATATGTCTAATTGCCAAATGAGAAGAGATGGATTATGGGAGATAGAAAAAAATGAAAAAAATAATGCCTCCAAATGTTCCAAATAGATGAGACCATAAACCAACAGATCAAAGAAGACAAACAAAAGTCAAACATAAGAAACATGAAGAAAACTACACCAAGGCACATCATAATCAAGTGGCATAAAACCAGTGATAAAGTGAAAACTTTAAAAGCATCTAGAGAAGAAGCATACATTGCATACAGAGGACCATGGATAAGAATGATGACAGACTTCTTGTTGAAAAGAATGCAAGCCAGTAGACAGTGGAAAACATATATAAAGTATAGAGAGAAAAAGAGTCAATCTAGAAATCTATAGCCAGTGAAAATATTTTCCAAAAGTAATAAAGAATTTTTATTTAAAAATTCATTCACCTTTTGTGAATTAAGCTTAAGTGGAGACATAGAAAGTTATAAAAAAAGATGAATGAATTCATCACTAGCAAACATGTAGTACAAGAAATGTTAAAGAAATTCCTTCAGCGAGAAGGAAAATTATACTAATGAAAATCTATGCCTAACAAAGAAATGAACATCACAGGAGATGGTAAATATAGATTTTTTTTTTAATGTTTTAAAAATCATCAAAAGATCATTAGAATTGTGGGAAGATAGTGAAGTAGGAAGCTCCATGAATCAATCCCTCCACCAGAATAGCTATTAATCAGGCAGGAACTATCAGATTCAACTATTTCAAAACACTGTACAGCATTCAGAGAAGAGTAAATTACACCAGTAACAGTAAATTGCTCTCTCCACATGGTGGTTACTGTCACCCATCCCTCACTCTTGTGGTTAGCAGCAGTGGGGTCCAGTCCCCAAGATCCAGGGGAAATGGGGAACATGGGCCAATCACTGATCACTGTTCTTGATTAGTTACTTTGCTTAGCAACTATATGCTGTCCACAAGAGACTAACCTTAAATTCAAAGACACAACTAGGTTGAAAGTAAAAGGATGGAAAAACATATACCATGCAAATTTTAACCAATAGAGAGCTGGGGTAACTATACCAATAATAGATAAAGTAGACTTTAAGTAAAGAATTGTTATGAGGGACAAATATGGTCATCACATACTAATAGAGGGGTCAATTCAACAAGAAGACATAACATTATGAATATATAATAGCAGAGCCGCAAATAGTATGAAGCAAATACTGACAGATTTGAAGGGAGAAATAGATGATTCCACATTAATAGTAGGAGACTTTAACACACCACTTTCAATAATGGGTAGAACATCTAGACAGAAGATCAGTAAGGCAATACAGGACATCAATGATACTCTAAAGCAATTAGACCTAACAGGCATGTATAGAACACTCATCCAACAGCAACAGAATACACATTCTTCTTAAGGGTATATGGGTCACTCTCCAGGGTAGACCATATGTTAGGTCACAAAATAAGTCTCAATAAATTCAAAAATATTGAAATCATAGAACGTATCTGCTCTGACCATGATGGAAAGAAGCTAGACATTAATAACAGAGGGAAAAATGGAAAATTGGACAAATATGTGGAAGCTAAACAACCATACTCTTAAACCACAAATCGGTTAAAGAGGAAATTACACGTGAAACTTAGAAATATCTTGAGGTGAATGAAAATGAAAATACAACACACTAAAACTCAGGAGACGCAGTAAAGACAGGGCTGAGAGGGAAATTGATAGCTCTAAATGCTTAAAAAGAAGAAAGATATTAAATCAGAGATCTAACATTGAAACTGGAAGAACTATAAAAAGAAGAACAAACCAAACACAAAGTGAGCAGAAGTAAGGAAATAAAAAAGATTAGAGCAAATATAAAGAAATAGAAAATAAATAACAATAGAGAGAATCAATAAAAACCTAAGTTGTTTCTTTGAAAAGAACAATAAAATTAACAACCATTAACTAGATGGATGAAGGAAAAAACAGAGAGGACAGAAATAACAAAGATCAGAAATGAAAAGGGGGACATTGCTACCAACCTCACTGAAATAAAAGGACCGTAAGAGGATTCTATGAACAACTGTATGCCAACAAATCATATAACTTATACAAAATGGACAAATTCCCAGAAACACACAAACTACCTACTGACTTAAGGAGAAATAGATCATAACAAACAAATAACTAGTAAAGAAATTGAATCAGTAATCAAAAATCTCCCAACAAAGACCAGATGAATTCACAGGGGAATTTTACCAAACATTCCAAGGAGAATTAACAACAATTCTGCCCAAAGTCTTCCAAAAAATTGAAGAGGAGAAAACACTGCCTCCTCATTCCACTAGACCAACATCACCCACATACCAAAGCCAGTTAAAGACACTACAAGCAAAAAATTACAGACCAATTCCTCTTATGAATATGGATACAAAAATCCTCAACAATATTAGCATACTGAATCCAACAGCACATTAAAAGAATTATGCACCATGATCAGTTAGATTTATACCAAGTATGCAAGGGTGATTTAACAAAGGAAAATCAATTCATGTAATACATCACATTAACAGAATGATGGGGAAAAAAATACATGATCATTTCAATTGATGCAGAAAAGGCATTTGACAAATTCCAGCACCTCTTCTTGATAAAAACACTTAGAAAAGTAGGAATAGAAGAAAATATCCTCAATGTGATAAACAGCATCTATGAAAAATCCATAGCTAATGATATATTTAATGTTGAAATATTGAAAGCTCTCACTCGAAGATCAGGAACAAATGCAGATGCCCACTGTCACCACTGTTTTTCAACATTGTACTTGAAGTTCTAGCCAGAGCAATCAGGAAGAAAAAGAAATAAAAAGCATCCATATTGAAAAATAAGAAGTAAAGCTTTCCCTATTTGCAGATGACCTGATCCTATACACAGAAAATCCTGAAAAAACAACAATAAAGTTCCTAGAGCTAATAAATGAGTTCAGCAACGTAGCAGGGTATAAGATCAACACCCAAAAATCATCAGTGTTTCTATACACTAGTAATGAACTATTGAAAGAAGAAATCAAGAAAAAAACAAATAATTTACAAAAGCAACAAATAGAATCCAGTATCTAGGAATAAATCTAACCAAGGAGATAAAGCACTTATATACAGAAAACTATAAAATATTTTTAAAAGAAATTAAAGAAGACCTAAATAAATGGAAGGACAGTCTGCATTCATGGGTTGGAAGACTAAATATTGTTAAGGTGTCAATTCTACCCAAAGTGATTTACAAATTTAAAGCAATCCCAATGAAAATTCCAACAACTTTCTTAGCAGAAATGGAAAATCCAATCACTAAATTTATATGGAAGGGTAACAGGCCCTGAATAGCAAAAGCCATCTTGAAAAAGAACAAAGGTGGAGAACTCACACTTCCCAATCTTGAAACTTATTACAAAACCACAGTAATCAAAACAGTACGCTACTGGCACAAGGGCAGACATGTAGATTAATGGAATCAAATTGAAAGCTCAGAAATCAGCCTTCACATTTATGGCCAAACTATTTTTGACAAGTGGGCAAAGATCATGCAATTGAGAAAGATTAGTCTCTTCAACAAATGATGCTGGAAAATTGGATCTCCAGTTGCAAAAGAATGAAGGTAGACCCCTCTCACACCAAAAATCACCTCAAAATGGATGAATGAGCTAAATATAAGAGAAAGAAATATAAAATTCTTAGAAGAAAACATAGGGAAACATCTTCAGGACCTTGTGTTAGGGAATGGTTTCTGAGACTTTACATGCAGATCACGAAACAAAACAAAAAAAAAAATAGGTAAATGTGTCCACACGAAAATGAAAGGCTTTCACACGTTAAAGGACTTTATCATGAAAGTAAAACTACAACCTACGCAATGAGAGAAAATATTTGGAAACCACATATCCAGTAAGGGTTTAATATCCAGAATATAAAAAGAAATCCTACAACTCAACAACAGCAAAGAAACAAACAACCCAATTCAAAAATGGGCAAAAGACTTGAATAGAAATTTCTCCAAAGAAGATACACAAATAGCCAAAATGCACATGAAAAAATGTGGAACATCATCAGCCTTTAGGGAAATGCAAATCAAAATCACAATGAGATACCATTTCACACCCAATAAAATGGCTACTATTTTTTAATAAAACAGAAAATAACAAGTGTTGGAGAGGATGTGGAGAAACAGGAACACTTACTCATTGTTGGTAAAATGGTGCAGTTGCTGTGGAAAACTGTTTGGCAATTCCTCAAAAACTTAAGTGTAGAATTACTGTATGACTCAGCAATCCCATTTCTAGGAATATACCCAAAAGATTTGATAGCAAAGACTCGATATTTGTATGCCAGTGTTCATAGTGGTATTATTCACAATTGTCAAAAGATGGAAGCAACTCAACTGTCCATCAACAGATGAATGGATAAACATAATGTGGTATATACACACAATGGAATACTATTCAGCCATAAAAAGGAATGACTGCTACATGCAACAACATGGATGAACCTTGAAGATACCTTGTTGAGTGAAATAAGCCAGACACAAAAGGATAAATACTGTATAATCTCACTGGTATCAAATAATTTGAATTAGCCAACTCATAGAGTCAGAATCTAGAATATAGGTTACCAGGAGCTGGGGTGGGTTTAGGAAATAGGAATTTAAGACTTAAAATTACAGAGTTTCTATGGAGAAGTTTTGGTAATAGATGGTGGTGATGGTAGACACCATGGTGAATGTAATTAACAGAAGTGAATTATATATTTGAATGTGGTTAAATGGGAAAATGTAGGTGCTTATATGCTACTAGAATAAAAATTTCAAAAAAAAAAAAAAAACAAAAAAAAACCATGAAGCTACATAACACAAACAGTGAACCCTAAGTTATACCATGGACTATGGTTAATACTACAATTATAAAAATGTGCTTTCATCAATCGTTGCAAATGTACCACACTAATGCAAGTTGTTAATTATAGGGTGGTATATGGGAATCCTGTATTTTATGCATGAATTTTTCTGTAAACTCACAACTTCTCTAATTAAAAAAAAAGATAATTAATGGCTAGAACAAAATCAATAGCACTCTAATGAGGGAATTATAACACACTTATGGATAAAATGTAAACGAGTAGTGCAAAAACTAGGAGGGGAAATTGGCAGTATACTGTTGCAGGTTTCTTATTTTAGATGAGAATTGTTGTAATATTTCTTGCAGATAGACTGTGAAAAGTAAAATACTTATACTGTAAACAGGGGTGATCAAACTATAACCCATAGTCCAGATGTGACCTGCTACCTGTTTTATTAGGATTTAGCCACACTCCTTTATTTCTTTATGTGTTTATTGCTTTCACAGTACAATGACAGAATTGAATACTGATGGAAAACATACAGCCCACAAAACCTGAAATATTTGCTATCTGGATCATTAAAAAAATGTTTACCTATCCCTAAACTAAAGCTTACAACAAATACTAAAATCAAGGAGTTACAGCTAACAAGCTAACAAAAAGATAAAATGGATAATAAAAAAAAAAATTTAATCCAAAAGAAAGCATAAAATGAGATAATTGGAATAAGGAGCAGATGGGACAAAGGAAACCAAATATCAAGATTGTAGATTTAAACCTAACTACTTCAAAAATCACATTAAATATAAATGGTTAAGCATCCCAAATAAAGGTAGAAAATGTAAGATTGGATAAATAAGTAAGACATGTTAATATGTAGCTTTCAAGAAACCCATATTAAATACAAAAACACAATAGAGTAAAACTAAAGGGATGGAAACAAATATATCATTCTAACACTAATGTAAGGAAAGCTGGAATGGCTGTATTAATATCAGACAAAGTAGATTTCAGAGCCAACATGATAAGTAGACAAATCTACAAACATACTTGGAGATTTCAAGATTCCTCCTTCAATAATAGATAAGACAAGCATACAAAATCAAGAAGAATATGGAAAATTTGAACCATACTGTTACCGCTTTGACCAAGCAGATGTTTATATAGCACTCCATTCAACAAGCACAGAATATGCTTTCTTTTCAAGTGCACCTAAATCACTTACCAGTATATACCACATCTGGAGCCATAAAATAGTCTCATTAAATTTAGAAGAGTTCAAATCATACAAAGTACATTCTCTGACCAAAATATAATAAAGTTAAAATCTAACAACAAAAAGATATCCGGAAAGTCCACAAATAACCAATGTGTCAGCAAATAAACAAAAAAAGAAAATTAGAAAGTATTTAGAAAATAATATAAATGAAGACATCATATCATAATTTGTGGGATGCATATAAGAAGTACTTTCAAATTTATGTCACTAAAGGTCTCTATGAGAAATGAAGAAAGAGCCCCAAAAAATAACCTCAGCATCTACCTTAAGAAACTAAAAAAGAAGAGCAAATTAAATACACAGTAAGCAGAAGGAAAAAAAATTAATAAGCAGAAATCAATGAAATAAGAAATAACATCAATCAAGATCAATGAAACCAAAACCTAGTTCTTTAAGGAGATAGATAAAATTCATAAATCTCTAGCAAGACTGATCAGGAAAAAAAAGAGAAGACCAATTGCCCACATCAGGAATCATAGAGGTGATATCACTACAGATTCAACAGGTGTTAAAAGGATAAGAAGAAAATATTACGAGAAACTTTATGATAAAAATTTTGACAATGTCAATAAAAAAGAACAGATTCCTTGATAGACACAAACTACCACAGATTATTCAAGAATAAATAGAAGAGAGTCACTTAAAAAATGCAAGACGCATTTTGGAGACAGCCGTAGAAATCAGAGCTGACAAAGATCCAGACGTCTGGAGATGCTAAGCCCAGAGCTTGCCCTGCAGAAGCTAAGTGAAAACCCACAGATGTTTAAGGAGAAAGCCACAGGAATCAGAAGCTGAAAGAAACGCAACCTGGGAGCAAAGGACTAGCAGACGCCAGCCACGTGCCTTCCCAGCTGACAGTGTTCCAGACACCATCGGCCTTCTCCTCAGAGAAGGCATAAACCCACAAGGTCAGGAATTAACCAAGGAGAAGAAAACAGTGATAATATCTTGGAAATGAGAAGGAGCAACAGAAACATACCATACACATGCTTATGTTCACATCCTTGAAAAAGATCTTGGACCACCTCATGCAGTTTGATGAAATAGGGAACTCTGTAGAAGCAGAAATCAGGCATGACCTCCCACAGATGCTCACGGGAGATGATGCCACGCACGCGCAGATCTTCCTGGGCCAGCATCCACCACATCAGATGGCTGCACCCCAGGAGAAGGAGAGGGTACTTGTTCAGAGAACTGCCTGCAGAGCTCCATGCCCTGGTTTGAAGCTTGGCTTTGACACCTTATTAAATGGTGCAAATCAAGAGGTTTCTTTGACAACACAATCCTGTTTACAGGTGAGTGCACATTGACCACAGCCATCGAAGGGGAGTCTGTATGCTTTGCAGGCTTCTATTATGTAAAGGTTAATTTCATGTGTCAATCTGGGTAGGTTATGGTGCCCAGTTGTTTGGTCAAGCAAGCACTGGCCTGATTGCTACTCTGAAGGTATTTCACAGAAGGGTTTGCATCTACAGTCAGTTGACTGCCCTCAGCAATGAGTGGAGTCTCCTCATCCAATCAGTTGGAGGTCTTTAAAAGCCAGAACTGAGCATTTCAGAAGTCAGAAAGAATTTCTGCCTCTTCTTCAGCCAGCCAGCTTCTCCTGGAAATTCAACTTCATCTTCAGGTTTCCATCTTGTGGCCTGCCCTACTGCCCTGGAGATTAGTCAGTCTAATTACCAATTAGTCTAATTACCAATTCCTGCTATGTATCTTTAGTATTTATCCTGTCTCAATATATATCTTCTCAGTTCTGTCTCTCTGGAGAACCCTGACTAATGCACCTTATGAATGTGATTCCATATCTTACCACAAGCTTTTCTTCTTACACAGAATGCACATTCAGGAAGCTACTCTGGGGTGGAGCATTTGTTTTGGTGAAGTCAGTAACCTGAAAATCAAGGTTTGTATGCAATGCTTTTCAGTCTCTGCTTCAAAGCTTTCAAAGCTTTGCTGAGCCCTTTCTTCTACCTCAACTTCAACTACAATGAGGTATTCTTTACTCTTCTAGTCCTATAATATGGGATATAATAATGATTTAAAGGCATTTCTACAGAACTTCTAAGAAAACTAGAATTTTGTTTACTTCTGACAACTTCAGACATTTATTCAAGCACTAAAATATCTGGCACTCTCAATTTTTCTCCTTAGCTTAGGAAATTATGGTTTTCTATGTAATGTAGAGTGGAATCAGGGTGGGGGATATTTTATCTTTTAATCCATTTGCTTTCTCATAATTCTTCCTCTGTTGAATGTACTTGTCAAGCTAAATTGTTGGCTATTCTTAAAAAAAATGGAGACTTCTGGGATGTTTGCATATGAATACATGTATGCACAACATATATCTATGTAATATATATAATGCACTTGAAATATTTGACTTTGTTTTTAATTGTTAAATTGTAAAAGCTTAATAAAAATTAACTTACTTGAAAAAAAAGAATAAATAGAGGTCCTAAATAGCCCTGTGTCTATTGAAATAAATGAATTTGTAGTTAATAGTCTTTCACCACCACCCCCAATAAAGCCCAGGTTCAAAGGTGAATTGTATCAGCCATTTAAAGATGAAATAATACTAATTCCACATAAACTCTCCCAGAAAATTGTAGAGGAGAGAATATTTCCCATCTCATTGAGGTCAGTATTACATTGATAACAAAACCGGGTAGACATTACCAAAAAAAAAAAAAGAAAAAAAAAAAACTACAATGAACAAAGAAACAAAGGAAAAACCCTCAATTGCATGGAGACAAATATTTTAATTTATCATTAAATTTAATCCAAAAATTTATAAAAAGGATAGAACATCATGACCAATGATCTACATTTCAAGAATGCAAAGTTGGTTTAACATTGAAAATTAATCATTATAATCACTTTATTAATTAAGAAGAAAAACAATATGATCATCTCAGTAGAAGCAGAAAAAGCACTTGAATAAATCTAACCTCCGTTATTACCCATGAAAGGAACAAACAAAAACCCTAAACAAATTAACATTAGGAAGTAAATTTCTCAACCTTTTAAAGACTAGCTAAGAAACACCTGCATCTAATACCATATTTAATGATGAAAGATTAAATGCTTTTGTTCTAAATAGGAAAAAAGGAAGGGATGCCTGCTCTCGGTACCTGTTTAGCATTATACTACAGACATTTGACAGCGCATTAAGGCAAGAAAAGGAAATAAAGGGAATCCAGATTTGAAATGAAGAAGGAAACCGTTTCTATTCACAGATGACAAGATTATCTATGTAGAAAACCATATGGCTTATACAAAACAGCTGCAGAACTAATAGTTGAGTTCAGCAAGATTGCAAGATACAAGATTAATAAACAAAAATAAACTATTTCTATGCACAAACAACAAATAAGAAATAGTTTTTAAAATATCATTTATAAAAGCATCAAAAATGAAATACTAAGGGATAAATTTGACACAAGATTTAAAAAACCTATACACTTTAAACAAAAATCATGCAAATAAATGGAGATATAAACTGTGTTAATGGATCGAAAGACACAACACTATTAATAATTCAACTCGTCCCAGATTGGTGTGTGATGTAGATTCAGTGCAATCCCAATCAAATCCCAGCAGTCTTCTTTCTCTAGAAATTGAAAAGCTGATTCTAAAACTCATGAGGAAAAGCAAAGTATCTGGAAAACCAAAACAGCTTTGGAAAAGACCAAATTCTGATTTCAATATTTATTATAAAACTACAGTAATCTATAGAACATGGTGTTGCCATAAAGATAGACACTTAGATAATTGCTTGCAGACTTCAGAAATAGATGCATGCATATGTGGTCAATGGCTTTTCTGCAAAGGTTATAATGCAATTCAATGGAAAAATGAATATTTTTCAATAAATGATGCTAGAACAATTGGATAGCAATGTAAAAAAAAAAAAAAGAAAAGAAGAAGACCCTCATACTGTAATGCAAAAAATAACTCCAAACATCCCATAGGCCTAATTGGAAAAACTCAAACTACAAAATTTTAAGAGACAATAGTATAGTGCTCACAGGAATGGTGAATATTTTTCAAATATACCCAAAACTGTGAATTTATAAATGTAAAACTCAACAAATTAGATTTCATCAAAAATGAAATCTTGTATTATTCAAAAGATACAGTTACAAAATCAAAAGGGCAAACCACAAATTGGAAGAAAATTGTAAAATACTTATCTGTTGAAGAACTCGTATGAAAATTTTATCAACACTTCTTACAATTCAGTAATAATAAGACTAATGACCAAATTTTAAAATGAGATTGGCTAAAATTTAAAACTGTCCATACCATTATTGTAAGGATTTGGAGCAACTGGAATGCTGGTAGGAATATAAAATGGTAGAGTCACTTTGGAAAACATTTTGCCAATTTCTTAATAAGTTAAATGAACACTTACCATATGCTTCATCCATTCCACTCAGATATTTGCCAAAGGGAAATGTAAGGATATATCCACAAAAAGACTTGTGCACAAATTTTCAGAGCAGCTTTCTTTGTTAAAATCAAAATCTGGAAACAATCCAAATGTCCATAAACAATCAAACAAATTTAAAATCCATATAATGGAATACTATTCAACTATAAAAGGAATGAACTACAAGTACATGTAGTAACATGCATGAATCACAAAATGTTTATGCTGAATGAAAAAAGCTAGATGAAAACAGGTACAAGGGTGTGATTTCCATTTCTATAAAATCCTAGAAAACACAATCTGATCCTAATGACTGAAAACAGATCAGCGGTTGCCTGTAGATAGGGATGGGGTGGGGATTACAGAGAGGCAGGAGGAAACTTTTGAAGGTATTGGATATAATCAGTATTTTGATTACCATGATGATTTCCTGGGTTTATACATATGTCAAACATTATCACAATGTACACTTTAAATCGGTGCAGTTTTTTTCTATGTTAATACACCTTAATACATTTGTAAATTTTGTAAATACAGATATTTATATGTTTAATAAAACATATACCAAAATACACTGTCACCAGATTTGTACGGGCATGCCTTCTATCTTTTTCCTCACTAACAATGGCTATTTCTTTATTTTAAACATTGTTGCCAAACTGATAAACAAAGATAAAGATATTTCACTGTTATTTGAAATTATGGTTATGTGATTACAAATGATACCTAAAATATTCACTTATTTTTGTATATTTGAATTTCTTTTGTATGAATTGTCAGTTTGTATACTTTGCTCCTTTTTGTTGGTGTGTTTATCTTTTCTGTTATATAGTTTTATTATGATAACACAAGTATGTCTTTCCAGACTTTTCCTATGCAAATATATATTTTTTCTTGAACAAAAATGCTACACATTTTACATCTTGTTTTTAACCTGCTTTTTTCCACTAACATAAAGTGAATCTCTCTCCATGTCAATAAATGTACAGCTACATCATAGTTTTAATGGCTAGAGCAGCAATTCTTAATGCTGCTTCTTCACTTAAATCATATTTCAATTTCAGAAAATGGAATGAGGCCCTTCTTCATTTCTAAAGGAGTTGAGAGTAATTTCACAAATCACTTTTTTCTTTGCAACAGCATCATAGAAACTACTGCAGATTCTTCAATGAATGACAACTGATAATCCTCCTCACCCTGCACAGGATCTTTATGAAACTGACTTTTGTTAACTTTCTTTACAGTTCCCCTAGAACAGTGCTGATAATGAAATTTTCAGCTAGCCACACTTCACTTGACAAGTTATGGAGAGATCACTTTGTTCCCATTAGTCTCCACCTCATTAATATCCAAGATGAAGTCCACTCTGATAAATAGTGGACAGCCTTTGGCTTTAGTAGAGATGTCTCTTTGTCAAGGTCTATCGAGGAGGAAATCAGCAGCCCTTCCTCCAAGTTCAAAAGGAAATCCTTTGATTAAAATTAAAAGCTGTTCCTCTTAAAGGTCAGACCAAAAAAATTAGTAATGCACTGTGAGAAATACAATTATCATTCAATGTAATGCCTAACTATGACACTGGGGTTGAGAATTTAAAAGTAGCAGTTTAGGAATGAAAAGTTATGGTTTACCTAGCAATAGTATTTATCTTCTTTGACTGTTACCTTCAAGTGACTTAATATTCAGGGTCTGTCATCGAATGGTCCGAAAGGCCTTCTCAAATTGTCATCAGCAGAACCTTACTTTAGAGCAGCATTCTTGCCTTTTAGGATTGGGTGTCAAACAACCCAACTACACAAATGAGGAAATATTCAGTCTGAAGGACAGACTGGCTGGCCACACTGGCTGAGTTTTTTATGTTTGGAAACCACAGCTCAGATATAAAACATTATTTTTGAAAGGAGAAATTCAGGAATTGTGTTGATGTAACCAGTCCGGGCAATTTTTTCCTGGGGATTACAAAGTCATTGGGCACTCAGCAGAGGCTGGGGGCCTCCTCTGTGTCCCGCACGATTTGGGGTGAGGATATGAAATTACACACACGCGTCCGCCCATCAGGTGTGGATGGAATGATGAGGCCCATCACTTCCTGACAAGGCCAACGGAGTTTGGTGTGAAAAAGAACGAAGTTCGCTGTGAGCACGGGGATGTAGTAACTGAAATGACAGGCTACAGAGCAGGCTTTACAGAAGGAGAGATGGCATTTCAGCAGGCGGAGAGAAGGAGACACGACCATCCAAGGCCACCCATCTTTCTGCCTTTTGTTGTATTACACCAAAGCTGGGAATAACTGCTGTGAGGGATATTTTTAAATCCCGGTGATCCTAAAATAAATCGAAGAGGAAAAAGTGCATTTCAAGTAAGTGCATTTCAAGCTAATGATCACTTTCCCCATAAAGGTGATAAAAGCAATTGCACCTTAACAGAAAAGCTCACAATTTGTCTAGGGATGTTTCCTCCCTGAGCTTAACACTTTATCAGGCTCCGTTCAAATATTAGATGCTTCCAATAAAATAGAAAGTTACAACTTATTTGAGAGTGGGAGAATCTACTACACAGCATAAGAGAAAACCCTGAGAGAATAAAATCCGCATTAGGATCTAGGCACCCTCCAGAGAGGTCACCAAAGGGAGTGAGCAGGTGGGATACAGCGCAGCACCCTGGAGGCCCCTCCTTGGATGACAGGCAGGTGCTCTGCAGATGTCAGAGCCGTGGAGGATAACACCAGAGTTGTAAGTCTCATAGGCTGACACCAGTGAGTATGACTCCCCAGCACGTGGGTGCAGTCAGTGAGACCAGGAAAGCCCCTCACTTTCCCACACCTTGCTGGAGATCTGCAAATCCAGGGAAGAGTCTGGGCTTAGGGAGTGGGAACCCCTGGGAGAGGGGGCATGGTAAGCGATGTCAGATCTTTCCTGAGATCTGAATTTCACATGACAGAAGGCAGAGAGTTTGAGAAAGAGGAGTCGAAAGGAAGGGCTGCTGCTGAAGTCTGGTCTCAGAGCTCGAGCTGATGTCCCTGAAGTAGAGATACAAGTGGCCCAAAAGAAATTAAGGATATAATAGGAGAGAACTTTCTTTAATTGAAGCAAGAACTGAATCTATACATTGACAGGGCATTCCAAGTAGACAGTGGTGTAGGAAATTTGATACAGAGTGAGCACTACTGAAATCAACCCTGGTAAATTGCTGAACATAAAAAATTGACAGAATTACTTAGACAGCTGAGAAGAAGAAACAAAAAATATTTACTTACAAGGCAGATAAATAAGACTAGCCTCATGTTTCTTTAAAGCAACATTTAAATCCAGAAAAAAAATGAAACAGCATCTGTGGATTTCTGATGTGAAAAAAAGTGTGAAATAAGAACTTTAGCCCAGCAAGTTGTTTTTCAAGTATAAAGATGTCAGACCTGCGTTCACAGGCTTGCAAGAACTCAGGAAATACAGCATCCGTTAGTCCTGTATGAAAAAAAATTAATGACAAAATCTAGCCATTCAGGAATGAATGTGGTGTGGTAAAAGGAACTGTGGGGCATTGAACCCATACAGTTAAATGGAAGCTAAACAATTTTTACTGAAATTAGAGAGATTGTGTGTGTGTACATAATTACAAATCTGGCTAAGTTCTATAAATGAAATAATGTGGAATACAGTTACTACTTGAGAATCGAGGCAGTTAAAGGAGGGAGAGAGATGCAACTTTACATGTTTTTTTCTACATACTCTGTTTTTTATTGAGGTATAATTTACTGGTAATAAAATGTATAAATAAAATGCACATTTTATTACCTGTAATAAAATGCCTGTACAGTTTGATTAATTTTAACAAATGTATAAACTCATATAATCACTACCCCAATAAAAAAATATAGAACATTTCCATCACCTCAGAAATTTTCCTTGTGCCTCTTTCTGTCAGCTCTCCACAACTCAGAAGCAACCATTGTTCTGATTTGCATCACCTGTTCTGGAATTTTATATAAAAGGAGTCATATGTGGTTGGTTTCTTTCACTCAACACATTCTTGAGATTCATCCATGTTGTTGTATGTAAGTACTTTTTCTTTAATTGAGTTACATTCCTTTGAATGGATATACCAACATTTGTTAAATCATTGTCCTCTTAATAGATATTTGACTTGTTTCCAACTTTTGCCTTTATACATAAAGGCACTACATACTTTCATATATCTTCCTTTGGAAAGGGACTGTTCAAAATTGCTTTGCATTGTTTGCATTATTTTTGTAACCATCCTGTAAGTTTGAAAGTATTTCAAAATTAAAAGTTATTTTTAGAAAAGCAGCCATAGACTATATATAAATGAATGAGCATGTTTTTATTTACAAAAACCAGCATCAGTTTGGATTTGGCCCATCTGCCATAGTTTGACAACCCCCAGTTTAGCTTATCATTTTGAGTACTATTTTCTTTTCTAATAGAGACACTAGAGGCTATAAATTCCCCTCTAGTCACTGTTCTAGCTACATCTCACAAATTTTGAATTGTCATGTTTGCATTTTCATTCAATTCAAAATACTTTCTAATTTGTTTTGTTGTTTCTTCTTTGACCCAAGGAATATTTAAAAGTTTGTTACTTAACCTCTAAATAACTGAGGATTTTCCAGAGGTCTTTCTTGTGATTGATTTCTAGTTTAAATCTATTTTGGTCATACAACATGCTTAGCATGATTTAAATTCTGTTAAATTTATTGACACTAGTTTTATAACCCAGGATATAAATTTTTTGAGGTTTGTTTTATGGTACAGAAAAGAGTTTATCTTGGTAAACATTCTATGTGAACTTGAAATAATCCTCTGTTCTGCTCTTGTTGAATGGAGTATTCTATAAATGTCAAATAGGTCAAGTTGATTAATAGCATTAACTAATATTTCTACATTATTCCTGATACTTGTTGACTTTTTCTATCAGTTATTGAGAGAGTGGCATTGAAATCTTAGTCTGTAATAGTAAATTTGTTTATTTCTCTTTTCAGTTCCATCAGGTTTTGCTTCACATATTTTGAAATTCTATTATCAGGTGCATAAACATTTTTAACTTATTTTCTGTTGATGTAATATGACCTCTTTTTTTTTCATTTAAAAAAAAAACTCTATCCCTGATTATACCTTTGCTTATTCTACTTTTTGTCATACTAAATAGCCACTCCAGCTTTTGTTTGATTATTGTTAGCATGGAATATCTTTTTCCATTTTACTTTTAACCTATCTGTGACTTTTTATATAAAAACTATTTTTATGATTCTATTTTATCTCTTTTGATGACTTAACTTTGACTTATTTTTCCATTGGTTGCATTACATTTTATAGTATATATCTTTACCACAGCTTATCTTCAAATAATATAATACCATTTCATATATAATATAAGAGGAATACACTTGCATTCCACCTTCCCAGCCTTTGTGCTGTTTTCCTCCTATGTATGTATAAAACCACAGCACATTTCCATTTCTTTTACCTTAAATAGCCAAATACCTTTTAAAGAGACTTTTATAAATAAGAAAAAAAGGCTTTTATTCTGGGTCACATATTTTTCATTCTGCATGCTCTTCATTCCTTTGCATGGACAGTTTTTTTTTTTTCTGGTGTCATATTCCTTCTGCCTGGAGGGCTTTTTTAATGTTGCCTGTACACAGTCTCCTGGTGAAGACTTCTTTAAGCACTGTGCGCCTGAAAAAGTCTGTATCTGGATTTCACTTTGGAAATATATTTTGCTGGGTGTATAATTCCAAGTTGACCATTATTTTTTTCTCTCAGTACTTTAAAAAGATTGATCTGCTGTCCTCTGGCTGGCATTGTTTCCAGCAAGAAGTCTGCTGCCATTCTTTTTTGTGCTCCTCTGTAGATGATGTGTCTTTTTGTCTCTTATTGCTTTTAGTATATTCTTTATCACGTTTTTAAGTAATCTTATTTTTATTTGCTTTGGTATAATTTTCTTCAGGTTTCTTTTGTTTGGGTTTTGTTGAGCTTCTTGAAACCGTGGGTTTAATCTTTTTTGTCAGACTTAGAAAAGTGTTAGCCATAAGTTCCTTGAATATTTTTTCTGACCCACTGCACACACTTTCAGGGACTGTGATTAAATGTATATTAGGCTCCTCAAAGTTTGTCCCACATTTAGCTGAAGCTTTGTTTCTTTTTTCAGCCTTTTTTCTTTCTGTGTTTAATTTTGAATGATTTTCATTGCTAAGGCTTCAAGTCCAGTAATCTTTTCTTCTGCATTGTCTTGTCTGCTGTTAAGTCCATCCAGTAACTTTTTCATCTCAATATTGTATTTTGCATCTAGAAGTTCATTGTGGGTCTCTTTCGTATTTTCCTCGTCTCTCCTTATGTGCCAGTTTGGATATGTTATGTCCCCCAGAAAAAGCCACGATCTTTTAATCCAATCTCGTGGGATATTGGGATTAGGTTGTTTCCATGGAGATGTGACCCACTTAACTGTGAGTGACACCTTTGCCTAGGGTGTGAGCTCTGATTGTTTCCATGGATGTGTGGCCCCACTTATTCAGCGTGGGTCTTAATTAAATCACTGGAGTACTTTAAAAAGAGCCACACGAGGCCGATGTTTGCTGCAGCCAAAAGAGACACTTTGAAGAACGCACAGGAGCTGAGAATGGAGCTGGAACACAACCTGGGATCAGCAGACACCAGTCGCGTGCCTTCCCAGCTAACAGAGGTTTTCCGGATGCCATTGGCCTTTCTTAGGTGAAGGTATACTTGTGTTGATGCCTTCATTTGGACTTTTTAATGGCCTTCTGACTATAAGTTTGCAACCAAATCAACCCCCTTTATAAAAGCCAATCCATTTCTGGTATTTTGCATAATGGCAGCATTAGCAAATCAGAATACCTTATCATACTCATGCTTAATTCTACCTCTGGGGTCAGCAAACTTTTTTCTTTAAAGGTCCAGACAGTAAATATTTTACACTTTGTGGTCCATAAATGTTTTCTGTCACATTTGTTTTTCTTTTGCAACTTTTTAAAACAATTTTTTTTTTAATTTTAAGGAAAAAAGGGAAAATAATCATTGTTAGTACTTGGACCATACAAAAACAGGTTGCAAGCTAAATTTGGTCCCACAGGTCACTGTTTGCAAATCCCTGTTCTATCTTCTTGAACATATGAAGTACATTTGCAATAACTGTCCTTGTCTACTCATCTATCATCTATGTCATTTATGAGTCTGTTTGTATTTATTGATTTATTCCCTCCTTGCAGTCATATATTCCTATTTCTTTGCATACCTGATAATTTTTCACCATGTGCCAAAAGTTGTAAATTTTATCTTGTTTGGTACTTAATATTTTTGTATTTCATTGAATATTCTTGAGCATTTTACTGGGACTCAGTTAAATTGCTAGAAAGAATTTGAATCTTTTGGGGAATTTTTAGGCAAGACCAGAGTAACCTTTAATCTAGGACTTATTTTGGCCCAATACTGAAGCAATATCACTGTGAATCTTTAGCTGATGCCCTGCATTTTTCAGTGATCATCAGTAATTACTCCAGCTACTCCTTTTCTGGAGCTTGTCTTCCAGGCCTTGGGTCATTTCTTCACAGGCATGTGCTGATCCTAAGAGGCTGAATCCTGTGGGGAGCCTCTACAATCTCAGGAGCTCTTTCTCCACACCTCTATCTCCTTCTGTGCTGTTTCTCCTTGCTAGTATTCTGCTGTGATTATTCTAGCTGGCTTGGTCTCCCTAGATTTGCAACCCAGAGAGACTCACAGGCTCCATCTGGGACCCCCTCTTCTGTGCTACAGCCTAGAAATGCTCTCCAGGCAGTGGGTGGGGCCAGTCACAGGACCCTCCTCGTTTACCTTCACCGGGGTCACTGTTCTGTGCTGTCTGTTGACAGTGACCAAAAACTGTAATTTCACAGATTTCTACTCATTTCGTTTAAGGTGGAGGGTAAATCTGACACCTGTTTCTCCATCCTGCTCCATGTAATTTGAAGATCTGATATTAGCCGCATTTACATTTAGGATTACCTTGAAGAATTGACCATACTCTTATTTCATACTTTCCTCTGCTATTTTTTATACACATATAGCTTTGATTTTTCATTTTAAAAAAGGATTACATGGCTGGTGGTATTGTAGACCATTTACATTTTCTTCTTAATTCTTTTCAGCATTTAAAAAAGTTAATGAATGATACTATTTTACAAATAAAAATGGGAGCACTCTCAGATATTTATGTTAAACTACACAAAATAATTTTGTCATTGCAAAAAATTAACAAAATATACAAATATATTATCGAGTAAAATGTAAGGAGCATGAATTTTAAGGAAATGTTATATTGCCTCAGGCTGCTTTGGGCTTTATCCCCAGACCAACTGGAAGCTCACACTTTCCTTTGTCTATAGAGGAACATCAGTTGAAAAACTTGAGAAGTGCCTTGGGGTGTTTTCTATGACTCACCTGCAAATATGCTGCAGCCCTCAGCTCTGCCCAGGGACCCGGAGGCTCCACATTTCTGATGTGGGGACACCTGCTTCTGTCTTTTAACTTCTCTACATACACAGGCGCTGAAGTCCAGGATCCAGCCTGGGTAGAGTCCTCAGTCAGTGTCTGGGGACTTGAATTATACTCAGTTTCAAAGAGTCAGTCTCTAACTTAGATCTGACTTTCCCCCATAAAGAAGCTCAGCTCTCTGACATGCTCTGCATTTGGTTACAAATTCCAGCCTCAGTGACTGTTCTTGGGAAGGAACTGGACTTTGGCCCATTCATGTGTGATTTCACTGTTTTCCCTCCAGTTACACTGGGAGCACCAGCCAATGCTGACAAGAATATGGTGTTTGATTGGATCACCATAATACTTAAATGAAAGAAATAATGATCACCTTATTGTTCTATGCCATAGTTAGCCTGACTCAGAGCCTCAACTAACCAGGATTGGAGATAAATTTGGTTTCTGTCATTTTGAGAGGTTTTTCCCCATCCCTAGAGTTGTTTGTACTTAAATACTGATAACTTCTGCTATGCTTGGGCAAGGGGGAAACATTTTAGTTGCTGATCAATGGTTCTGGTCCCTGCCATCCTCAATAACCACCACATCTGTGGGCTCAGAGTTCGCCTTACTGCGTGTTACTAAACGAAGGCAGGCAGGGCCATGGAAACCTCCACTGCTGCTGCCAAGGCTTGGGCGTCCTCCTGTTCCAGGCTCTATGTGGGAGGCAGTGTTGTTCTCTACAGTTTCATAAATGCCCAAACTCCAGGCTCATTTCCAGTTGCCTGGGCATGACTACTCCCTCCTTCAAATTCTCCTCCACCTCTTGGAAAGGATGGCTTGATCCCTAATACCAATGACAACAACCTATCAGCCTCAAACACCAAATTTGTTTACTTATCTGAGAGACTAGATAGCTGGGAAAAGGGCATGCATTTATTCAGGTTCCTGAGAAGCAGACATCTGAACAGGAAAAGACATGCAAGAGATTAACTGGAGAAGAGAGCTGTAGAATGAAGGGAGAGTCTTCAGACTATAGTGTTGGTCTGACATCTCTGAAAGGAGAGAGGGAAGGAAGGAGGGTTCAGGGAGAAAGAGTTTTGAACTGAAGCCAGTTTCCTGATAGGTGAGGCAAAGCTGATGGAAGTATTCAGGTCAAAGTTGTCTATTGGAGGAGTCCTGCATCTCGCCAAAATGAGCCTGCCTGGCACCTGTGCCACTGGAGCAGCCCTTAGGAAGTGTGTCCTCACCACAAATGCAGTGATGACCATGAAGGCCCTGGAGAGAACTTCCAAGTTGTCCGCAGCATGTGAATGTTATCTCCAGTTAGTAATGGAAGTGGATGGAGAAGAGCGGTCGCCTTTATCACTTGTTGGTTTGCAGCTGCTGCCATCACCAGGAAGCACACTGCACTCTTGCACCATGAGTCAGCAGTGCCAGTGGCATCACACACCATAAAAAGGACTTCCACATGCTGACCACGCTTGCCCTCCAGCAATGACATCTGCCCAAACAGTCCTTGACAGACAATACTTGAACTGTGTGAACCACAGGAATGTACACCTGCCCCAATGAAACAGTTCAATGTTATCAAGGCCACAAAATGTACTTCTCAGCACATTATCAGCAGAATTTGACTCCAATGGTATGTGCCATTATGGGAATCATAGCTATGATTTTCTAGAGTGCTGCACAATGGTAAGAACCTCTGAAGTATTAGTGTAGGTCACTGACCCAGTGACAGACAGGCCTACGTTCTGGCACCTGTTTAAATGGAACCTAGGATGGGTGATGGGTCTTTGAAGACAAAGCAAGCACAGCTCAGTGGACCTTTCTGCACTAGTAGGGAAGTCAGAGCAGCAGTGGCTAAACCAGTCAGCACATGGCCACCATGCAACACTTCTTCAGCAACAATATTTTCATATACTCCAGCAAGCCTCCTGAAGGCCCATAGGCTACATACCTCACTGGGTAAACTGAGCCAGAGGAGTAAAACTAAAACCAAGCACCGGTTTCTCAATACTCCCTTCCTCTTATATATACTATTGGGCCAGATCTTTTACCCTTTTCACATCTAGATGTAGCCTGCAAGAAACATCACTGAAGACCTGATGGGTCTTTGCTTCTGGTCATAAACTCTGCTTTTGGTCACTCAAATGCCTCAGAATCAGCTTCCAACCACAGAAGGCTCATTGGGTCCCAGCTGTGCATCCCTTCCTGCAGCTGGGCTCTCCCATGTGAAAGCACCTGGAAGCCAGGGTAGGGCAGTACTGTCCACGCAGATCAGCCCAGGGCTCTCACCACCTCTTGGCAGAGCAGAGTGCAGAACTAAATATTCCCAGGGATGTTTATTGATGGTATCCCTCAGAGGCACTTTTAACAAAGCACATTAACCTGCAGAACTGACACTTGTTATTTTAAAGACTGTTTTAAATATGTGTTTAACCCATTCATTTATTCATGATGTACCCACTGAGGTCCTGCTCTGTGGCAAGCCCTCTGCTAGGCACTGGGGATACAAGGATGAACAAAGGGCTATTGAAATAGTCCAAGAGAGGAGCTGGGTCCTGGATGAGGGTCACGGAAGTGGAAGGGAAGGGAAGCGGATGGATTAGACAGAGATTTAAGAGGACCAAGACTCAGCCATCCTTGAGCACCTGCTACAAGCGGGGCAGGGCTGGCTACATAATTTGCAACATGAAAATGCAGGGCCACCTGTTCAAAAACAAGAAAAACCTTTTTCCTTCATTCCCCCATCAAGCAGGCTGTCTCTCAACTACAGTACCATTCCAAAAAAGGTTCAGGAAGACGGATGGAAGACCTCGAGCCAAAGTTGCCTGTTGAAGGAAGCCTGTACCTATAGGAATGGGCCTGCCTTGGGGAAACTTGCAGGGGGAGTGCAGACCCTCCTGGGTGCCCACAGCCCCACCCTGTGACTCGGTGCAGTGCTCTTGCACTGGGTTGGGGCAGGGGAGCAGGTGCTGAGAACCCGCCCTGGAGATATGGCGGGAGGTGGGCCCACACAGGAGTCACATCTCCAAGTGCCCCCCCCCCCACTGCATCTGCATGCTCATTGTCCCATTGGATACATGTTCAAAGGTAAAATTATCAAGAATTTCAAGATGGCAACCACAGAGCAGGAAACCAAATGCAGGGCTCTTCTGAGCACGGAGCCTTGGACAGCTACCCCGGTCAAACACCATGAAGCCCGCGCTGAAGCCAGGCACCGTGTCGGAATTTGTGATACAAGGATGAATCAGATGCAATCCCCACTGTGCTGTGACGGGGCAGAGAACCATGAGCATCCTCTTGGGACTTAAAGGGACACGTGACAAAGGAAGTGAGATCCAACCTGAAGTGACAGCAGTAATTAGCTGCTCAAGGAACGGGCAAGTGGAAGAGAGGAAACTTCCAGCAGAGGGAACAGTATGTACAAATGCCTAGAGGCAAGGCAAGAGAAAGCAGTGTTCATCTTGGGAACTGCAGTGTCCATAGCTCAAAGGAATAAAGTGAAAGGGGAATGGAGAGAAATAAGACTGGAGAGATACATGGGAGAGATTATAAATGGTCATGAAAAACATGTTATGCATTTTTAAAAAATTTATCCTAAAGGCAGTGGGGAAAAAAACTAAAGAGTTTCAAAATGGAGAGTGACTCTGGAGCTTACAATGGAGCAGGGTTAGCTCTAGGATCAAGAAGTCCTGCTTTGGGTTAGTTATGAAGCCAGTAGTAAAAATAGTCCAGGTGAAAGGGGTCATGATAGCCTGGTAATACAAAAAGAAAAGGAAATATACAGAGCAGTACAATATGATAAGTCCACATTAGCGAAAGCATCATGAAAGCAATGAAAATGGGTGTCAAGGTGAAAGAACAGGAAACCATGCCTAACCTTTACCATGAGAAATGAACACATTTGTGGGTGAATCAGGTGGGGTAAAAGAGTTCCAGGGAGAGGAAATTGTAAAGGTTTGGAGATAAAAGGCATGCTACCTTCTAGGGACAATAGGTTCAATATGGCTAGAACATGGAGTGAAAAGAAAGACTGGCAAGAGATGAAGATGGAGAAATTAGTGGCAGTCAGATCATGAGGGCTCTTGCAGGTTTTGTATTAAAGACGATGAGAAGCCAAATGCTCAGACAAATGTCATTATAGAAAGGTCATTTTTCACATGTGCAAAAGTTGGATTGAACAAGATTGGAGGCAAAGAGACCAGTTAGGGTACTGGGGCAATAATCCAGGTAGGAGTGGTGAGATATTAAGAGAGTAAAATTGGCAGGATCTGGTGAACAATAGGTGTAATAAATAGGTGAGAGAGGATGCCCACATTTCTGTCAACTGTGTGGATAGTGATGTCATCCCCTGAGCTAGGGACTACCGGGGAGGAGCATGTTGGCAATGAGAAGAGGAAAAGCTCAGCTTTCCACGTGCTCACCTGGAGGCAGAGATGTTTGGTAGACATTGGGATGCAGGGATGTAGCATCAAGAGAGAATTCAGGACTAACCTATGGGTGTGAACATGCTCAGCATATCCTTGGTAATGAAGTCATGAGGGGGTGTGAGGGCTCTCAAACAATCAGAACCCCCAACAAAGGAGCAGCAGCTCTCTGGATAAGGAGCACTGTCAACTCTTGTGCTTTCAGGGCAGATGCTGGGACCATGTTGCTGAGGGGAGGTTGGACAGCAGCCCTCGAAATCTCCTTCAGTTGAGCTTCGAGTCATCAGCTTTTCCCACCACCCAATATTTAGTTTCCTTTTCACATCATAAGAAAGTTCAATTTAACACTAGAGCCAATCACTACAGTGCCAAGGCATCAAAAATGCATTTCCTGGAAGACTGCATGCGATCTGCCACAGCTTCTATTCCTTTTTGGGACCCCCTCAGCCCTCTTCTGGCACTCTTCCCATTTTCTTTGTACTCCCAAACCCTGTTCTTTCAGCCTCTACCTCCCTTTGCCCCTAGCTTACCTGTCCTCCCTCAGCCAGCCCTGGTAATTCCCATCATGCACCTATGTGTCTGATGAATAGGAAGTTAATCAGAGTGCAGTCAGCTGTACCTGCGAATCACAGGCTCATTCTGAGTTGTCTTAATTGAACCATCTCCCCAGGAAAGATGAACTGTAGATAACAATCAGGGAAGTTTGTGAAAAGGGTAAAGAGGTGAGTCTTCTAAAATGAATATATGTCAAAGTCAGATGACAAAACCACAGGTTCACCTAAAATCATTCATTCATTCATTCATTCAATCATTCTTACAACAAATGCTGAATATGTGCCTCACAACACGTTGGGAGCTGGAGACTATGTACATGAGACCCCATCTCCAGAAACTCAGGTCTGTGGCTGTCACTGCCCTCAAGCTCTCATCATACTTCTATTTTTGTTTTCATTTTCCTGGAGAAAGCTGATGACTATTCAAGGAAGGATGAGCCAGGCTTCCTTGTGACACCAAAGAAAGAGATGGTCAGCTGAGAAAGTGGCCCAGGGGTGAAAAACCCTCAGCATGTGTCAGTGTCACCTGCTAGAAAGAAGCAAAGGAGATTCCAGAAGACCCTGGCTAGTTCTTTACCAAATTGTCTCTCTTCTACCAGACAGACAGAGGTATATGAAAGTTCTGGCCAATACAGGCAGAAGTGAAAGATGCCCCTCCAGACTTAGCCCACAATCCTCCACTTCTCTTTACCTAGGCTGTAGGCATGGCCATAGAGGATTCCGTGGGAGACTCCAAGACCCTAGGGAATGGAAGAGCCACGAAAAGGAAGGACTATGAGCTCCTGGTGACCAGTAGAAAAGGGCCTCCAAACTCCCAGCCTCTGGTGACCCCACATTGGACTGTGATATGTTAAGCCCCTAATATTTGGAGGTTGTTTGTTATAACAGTTTGTCTGCCCTGAAAACCCTATCTTGGTTACTCTGGCTGCCATGACAAATACCACACAATGGATTGGCTTAAACAATAGGAATTTATTGACTCATGGTCAGAGGCCAGAAGTCAAATCAAGGCCTTGACAAGACCATGCTTTCTCCTCAAAGACTAGCGTCCAGGCAAGACTTGCTTCCTCCCTGAAGACTGTAGCATTCTGTTGTTGATTTGCCCAGATTCCTCGAGGTTCCTTGGCTTTCCTGTCACATGGCTTTGTTCCTGCTGGCTTTCAGCCTTCAGCTTCTCCCCGTGGCTTTCTCTCACTCCATTACAACCTTATTCAGTTGGCCCAAACCTTAACTAAAATAGCAACTTCAAGAGATCCCACCTACAGTGGGTTCAAACCCACAGAAATGTGAACTAAGATTAAGAGCCTGTCTAAACTGGGGTACAAAATTCAATTTACCACAAGCCCCAAGACTGTGAGAGAAGGAGTGTCCAGCGAGGGAAGGGAGGCTTATTTCTCCCGCATCCAGGGACACGGTTTCCACAACTGGACCGCACAGGTGCCAGGTGCCTCCAGGCCAGCCATCCCCCAATTAGGCACAACTGGAATGACCAGCTCAGAGAGGGCTTCCACAAGCAGCATCTTCCTCTCACTGGCCAGATGTGTCAGGTGAAGTCAAGTTCTGGTCTGCAGTCTCCATTCCCAACTATTTCGAAGAGAAAATGAGCCTATTCCACCTCCCTGATAAAGGAAAGTTAAAAAGCAAAGCCTGCAGGCTCTAGAGCCAGGAGACTTTCCAGACTCTCTGGAACTCCTGCTCAGAAGTCTTTAGTCATTCAAAATCAGGAAAGGGCAGGGGAAAAATTCAACTAAAGCTAAATTCTGGCTAGCCTCTGTACTCAGGAAGAATAATTAGCAAAAGCAATCAGGTTCTGTTTACCCTTCTATTGTAAGGAAAAATCATTTGTTACCTTCAGCATGTCAATCTATCACCATACTAGATGTCAGACCAAGAGAGTACTAATTTAGCCGGAGCCCCTGCTATGCAGTGCAACCCAGCTGATATTCAAACATCCATAAACATCGTCATTTGCTAATAGTAGCTAATGGCTTTAATCACAGAATAAAACAAATCAATAATTAACCTTAGCAGTAGAAGTGCAACTTGGATTCAAAAATAATGAATTTCTTAATGGTTCTTGCTGCCATTAGTACATATATGTCAAGGTGAGTATGCAGAAATGTGTCCATTTGCAAATAGCTAATCTATTCATAAATGATCAGATTATGACTCAAATTTGGACACATCTTAAAGGAGGGCAATAAGTAATGCAGCTATCAAGTTATCTCTGATTTTTTTTTAATGGTAACTATCAGCTTACATTTGAAACCATCGATTTCTCACCTGCAGCCCTGTTGTGTGCCAGGGGCTGAGCAGAGCAGGTGATTCAGAGGGTAGCAAGTGAACCTGGCTCCCTCCTGGTCCATCCAAGCAGGTCATTACAGCAATGTCCTAATGGCTCTAACACAATCTGCCTGCTGGGGAAGACTGGAAAAGATTGGGCTTATGGTAAAGGAGGTGACATTTGAGTTAGGCCTTGATGGATGAGTAGAGGTTGCCAGATAGACAAAGAGCAAAAGGCCAAAAACTGAAAAATAAAGATAAGGAGCATGATTTGCCCAAGACATAGCAAGAAGATCCATCTGACTGCAAAGCCAGGGGCTCACAGGGACACAGTGGGTGCCAGGCCAGAGAGTCAGAATAATCACCGAGAGCTGTGGATGTCTTGCTGAGATTCTTAGTTTTTTCCTAATAGACTATGGGAGCCACTGAAGGACTGAGCCCACAAGAAATTAGAAACATCACTGAGACTTTTTTTTGTATGCCTTTTATAGCCAGTAGAAATAGGTTTTATTTGAGTAAATGTATGTTTATCTTATTTGTCTTAAATCAGAAGCATTTACCCCAAAGGCTCAAATGACTGGCTATTTCTCAGGATTTGGGAAGTGCTGAGCGGGACAACCTCTATGATGACTGCAGAAATTTTCACCCAAAGACTGGCCTGTACTTTGATCATATTTAGTTTTACTTACATATGAATATGATTTGAATAAGCTCAAGATCTTTTAAGACAATCTAACAGATACTTTCTGCCTTGTATGAGGGGTATAATATGGCAGACATCTTTGGTTACCTATACAGCAGTCAATGTCCCCTTCTTCCATTCTGGGAAAGCTCTGATTTTGTTCCAGGGTCCACTCCTTCTCCATCTGACTTGGGTAACTCTTGTTGGCAAAAGCCAATCATGGAGGTCCCATTCTCCTTCCTGGCAATTGGTGTAGGTGCAGGCCTGTGACCAAATTCCAGCCAATGAGATGTAAGATGAAATCTGCTGGGGCTTCTGGAAAAGTTGTTCTTTGTGGTAAAAAGGAACACACCCTCTCTTGCTCTGCCTCAAGAACTGTCAGGAGAGTATTATAAGGGAGCATGGCCCGAAGACAGTGCCAGTCCCTAAAGACAGCAAAGCAGAAAGATGAAAACAGTCCTCGATTATGCAACTGAGTTACTGAAGCAACCAACTCGAATGGTCCTACCTTCAGACTCCTCACATGAGATAATCAGTTCCTTCTTGGGTAAGCCAGTTGAGTCAGAGTTCTCAGTTATTTATGGCCAGAACATCCTCTCTCACAGTTGGCCTAGTGCAGGCCTGGTTCAGCAGGTAGATGTTAGTGCCTCCATCTGACTGTTTATGGTCAGCACTCATTTTTATGGGTCAGAGCCTGGGCTGTTAAACATTTCATCACCCCTGGTCTGGGTGACCTGGGGGAGTCTTCTGTATGTACAGGGAGCATCTGAGTTGGATGCTTCTAATTCATTAAAATGTTCAGGTCTTTAGAATTTCAAAGGTAAGAATCATTCAGGCATGAACGCATTTACTAATATTCATTGAGCACTAATTTTGTGCTATTCATTATTCCAGGTGCTGAGAAAGGTTCCTAACTGGATGTTTTTACCTCTAAGAACTTGGAGTCTATTAGAGTAAATATGGCAATAACAATAAGTGATGTAACATGATAAATGCCTAAGAGTGACCCTATGGAAGATTCAATGTCTGACTTGGGTATTTAGAAAGTAGTTGATGAAGACATTTAGGCAAGGTTTCATTTAATTTGGATATCGATAGATGGGTAAAAAAGATTAACTACCATAATATAAATGTACTGAGGGGTTGATGGGAGTCACGTAGTTTTCTAAGGTCTCTGTATGAATTAACTCTTTTAATCCTCACAAGAACACTGTGTGGTAGATAGGGTACTATCCCCATTTTACAGATGAGGAAACTGAGGCATAGAGAAGTTAGATAACTTACCTAAGATCACACACACATTGAATTATGGAGCCAAGATTCAAACCAGAGCCTACACTCTTCACCACTTCACAGGAGCAAGCAGGTCTCATGGCAAGAGTGGTGTGAATACAGAGACAAAAAGTGAGGAGCTAGGATATGGAGAGCACAAAGGAAAGTGCCAAGAGACAAGAAGAAAATAACTAAAAACTAGTTGGAGCCAAATCCCAGAGAGCCTAGATGGACAATATGAGACCGGATTGAATTTGGAAAACATAAAGTGCCGTTGCCAGTTCTCAGAGCTTGGAGAAAAGAGTCTGATATTATCCATCAGTGTTAGAATAACCATTCTGACTCTAGGGCTGAGAATGGATTATCCAAGGGCAGGAAGACTTGTTTGGAGGCTGGGGCCATAGCTCTAGCAGGAGCAGTGGAGATGGAAAGGAAGAGATATTTTAGGGGATGTCTAAGAAGTGAAGCCATAGGACTCAGTGAATCATTGGTTATATGAAGTGAGAAGAGGGAAGAGACTGAGATGAATCTCAAGTTTGAGGTTGAGAGACAGCACAAGATGCCAATAAGTGACAATAAGATGGGGTCATTTGCTAAGACAAGAGCAGGCTCAGAAAGTAAGCAGGGGGAAGAGTTTGACTTGGGTACATTTTAGGTATTTAGAGTTGTAGCTTGATAAGAGAAGGCAACCAATAAGAGACTGGTCAGTTGAGAGCTACAGTGCAAAAACTACACAAAATTGACCAAGAGTTGGCCTATAAAGAAACTGGAAAACCAACCAAGATCAAGAGTCCTGGACCACTGGTACAACCAGGTACATCCTATCATCACCACTGACAGATGCTCAAATCATCATGATGTCATAGTGACAGGTACACTTAACTGACATTATATGTCATCATGATGGACATCTTGACAGCCAGGTACACCATGTCACCATGACAGACAGGTTTCATCCATTATGATGACACACAAGCATACCAATTACCATGGCAGGTACACCATGTCATAGTGACAGGTATGACATCTTTACATTGTTGTTACAGACAGCTTACCATGACACAAGCATGACACATATTTATGATGTCATCATGACACACAGATTCAATGGGTCAACATGAGAGATAGAAATAGGCTGTTGAATGCCAAACAAACAACATCTACTGAAGGACACTCAGAAGTCGTGTGACAAATTTACTGTGCCATTGTTAAAAGTGAGCTCGACAGCCTCCACTCTTGCTGAAAGTGATATTGCTCATGTACATAATTATAAAACTAATTGATGGTTTAAACAACGGTGAAGTTTTATATTTTGTTCCATCAGCCCATACACTGCTCAGAACTCTTTACTCAGATTAGGGTCCTTGTGTCCATCTGTGCACCATTATCTGGGTCCCATCTCTCCTTAGAAGAAGGACCAAAAAGGAAAACAGCTCCTCTGGAATGGGAACCAAGTCTTTTTCATAACTTTATTTACTCTTTGTTTTTTTTAACGTAGCATTTATTATGTGCCAAGCACCATTTTAAGCACTTTCAAGTTATAATTAACATATTTTTGTAACAACACTATGAGGCAGGAATAGCATTCCCAATTTACTGGTGAAGAAAATGGAGCATGAAAAGGTATACAGCTAGGGGGTAGTGAAGATGGGATTCAAACTCAAGTGGCCTGACTCCCAGGTCCAAGCTCTTTTATATCCCCAGGTACTATATCTTGACCTCTACATTCTGCCTCTGCATCTGTTGGAATGTTTTCAGTTGCAAGTAACAGAATACCCACCTCAAACTGGTTTGAACATTAAAAGGAATTTACTAGTCCCCATAACTGAATTAGGCCAGACCTCAGGCACAGCCTGATGCAAAGGCTCAAAGGATTTGAACAAGACCTGAGTCCTCACTATTTCTCAGCTAAACTTTCTAGGCACTAGCTCTATCATCAGCACACTCTCCCCTGATTGTCACCAGATGGCTGCCCACAGCCCCTAGACATGCCTCCAGGTTCTGATCCAGAGGAAGAGATGGGTCAACATCCCTGATATCTCAAATAACGGTCTTTGGGTTGACTCCTGCTATCCCTAATGACCATAACTGAGTCATGGGACTCACCCAGTAGCCAACTGGTGGGAAGAAGGTGTGGTGTGAAAGAATTCCCTGACACAGCTAATCTGGGCCCACAGCCGTAGCCGGGGATACAGGCAATCCCTTCTAAACAGATTTTCTTTTTGCAGAGTTTGGGGAATGAATCCTGAGTAGGAAACCAACAAATGTCCATTATACCATCTTATTCCCACCACCTAGATTAGTAGCCAGCACAGTAAATGCTAAGGGAATGTATATTATTTGGATGGATGGAAGGATGGATGGTTGGAAAACTCAAGGTTACAACAGAAAAGCTGCACTGGGACATATTTCAACCTTCTGAACCTCCAAATTAGTCACCAGGAAGAATTATGTGGACCATGGGAGCAGGTAAAAATGGGCTAACTGAGACTTGGCCAGAATGTGACATTTTTCCCCTGAGAACTCACAACTTTGCCCACAAGTTCTCATCAGTGTTCACAATTAGGCTGTTGGTTTAGGTGATCATTCTTGACTCTTGAACTTGAGAGAGAAAGACTTATCTGCATCTTCTGAAAATTCTTAGAAAATTCAACTCTTGCCCTGAGAATGGGATTTGGGGATTATAAAGGAAGGCTCCACTGCCTCTACTCTTGAAACTATCATGTTCCTACCTCTGCTTGAAAACCTCCTGGTGGTTAGTTTAAGTGTGTTTTAAGTCACTCATTCTGGAACACTTGCAAGGACACTGAGGAAGGAAAACATTAAAAGAAAATATCAGTTTTTCTGATTCCTAACATGAAATTAAAGAAAAGGTCAGACCTCATACCATCCTGGTCCCCAGGTAAGGACTGTAATTTTAAAATAAGCTCACCTGTGAAAAGTTGGCCCGGAACTATCCAAGTTCCCTGTAGTCATGGGCATTATAGGGGCCTGGTTCGTCTCTCCCCAGCCCCACACAGCACTGCACACTGGTGCCCTGGTTTCCCTGGAACTAAATGATGACCAACACATTTGGACTCAATTTGCAGCTTTGTCCCCAACACCCCCTACTAGACATGACGTCATATCCACGCTTCCACTCCACGTCCCACCCCAGGCCCAGTGGAACCTAAGGCCTCGTGTGTGTCAACCCCTAGGCCCATCTCCTGTCAAGTGAGGATGATAAGATACAAAGGAAGATCCTTAGAATCATGAGAAGCCCTTAGAGATTGTATTGTCAAGCCCCTAACGGTACTTTGGAGAACCATGAGTCCCAGAAAGGGAAAGTAACTTGCCCAGGGCCACAAGGGGCTTAAAAACCAGTACCAGAAACAAAGCCTCCCCATCCCCCACCAGGACTTTGTTGCAGAGCTGTCCTGGCCTTACAAACTGGGGCTTGCAATGGCCTACACACCTCTCATATTGATGCCTCTTCAGGGTGCCATGTGTGTCTCTGTGTGTATCTAGGTGTATGTACACACATGTAGGAGAAAAGCATTATAGAGAAGACATGAGGACTTTGAGAGGATATTTACAGGTGAGTAGTACAAATGTTCCTCCAGTCTGGCAGTTTCATTCCCAAGAAGGCCTGGAAATATGATACAGTCCACTGCTGTGCAAGGACCCCAGGCTATTCCTAATGAAAACCCAGTAATTCTTATGCCCAGAATGCAGATTCCTAAAAACACCTTTCCTCCACTCCTGCAGGCCGCACGTCCCCTCCTCTCCCAAGTGGAGCTCCGGGGAGCAGGAGAGCAAGAACTAGGGGTTAATGGCTAGAGAGATAAGGTGAACATTTGTCATGCCCTTTTCTCTAGTGTCTCTGCTCTTACTTAAAAGCCACTTCATTAGACTAAAATCCCCACAACACATGTGACTATATTGGAAATCAAAGTCATTTAGGAACCTAAAATAACAGAAGGAGATGGCTAAAATCTGATCTGGGGGGAAGCACAGGGCAAGTGGCCACCAAAGCTAAGGTCATTTCCAACGTTTCCTGGTAATCCCTGCCCAGGGTGGCTGGAAATGGAGGCACGGGTCTCCCCAGAACCATCGTTACGCCCAGGGGCCACCTGCTCATGATGCTGTGGGATGAGCAGATGAGAAGGGTTCACCAGGCACAGCCACAGCCCCCACAGCTCATAGACTCAGGAGCGCATCTCTCCATGGACAAGTATCCACGGTCCCTGCGTGTGCCTTCTGTCATCCTCCTGCCTGTAAGTTCCTTGAGGCTAGGGATGGAGAACGACTCTCTCTGTGTCCCCCTCAGGCCTGCAGAGGTTTTTCCCAGGCTCAGGGCTCAGAAATCAATATAGTTTAGCATGTTTCTTTGCATCATCCATAGCCCTGTCTCCCTCTTCCCATGAACTTGCTTGTGATACCTTTGTCCTGCTAGAATATAACTTTTCTGTGAGTACATCTTCCCATCACAGCTTGACCCTAAGCCTCTAAAACATATTCTCATCACCTATTACTCACCAGTGCCTACTCCAGTGCTCGGACATAGGTCATCCAAGCAGGTGAGTGCATGAGTGGCTGAACAAACTGAGGTTCTACTTTATATGCAGTGGCCCTGTCAGACGTCCCATGGGCATCTTTCATAAAGTGGCTATGCCATGAATGTTTGTCTACTGAAGTGCTTGTTCAGCCCTTCCTTTCAGAAAACCACCAAGTTTATCACCCTAATCCCTTGCTTAGAGTCTGCCTGTGAAGATCCAGAACAGGAGGCGAGCAAAGCCAGATAGAAGTCCTTTGTCTGCAGAAGTGACAGTTTGAGTTTCCAAATGCAAGGAAAGGAAAGAAGTCATTTCTGGTCACTTCTAAAATAACATCAGGCGATTAAACTCAGGAGTCCTGCCTCCCTTGTAAGGTCAGAAGTCAGCAAAGCCAAATTTCCAAACAAAGTTGGAATTAGTTTAAAAGAGGCAATGCTTAAAATCTCCAAAGATGAAAATAGCTGAAGAATGATGTTTCGGCAGCTCAGATTTAACTCACCAAGTGACAGTTCAGCAAGATGAGCTGTGTGCTGGGCAGCGAGACAAGCCAATGAGCTCATCCCTGGACCACCCACACTCTGACCCAACCTGCTGCGGGTGAGAGAGGTGGAGGCTCAAGTGGCCTTCTAAAAGGTGGAGAGAATGCATGTGACTTGGTTGATCCCGGGGTCCAGAGTAAAGGCTTACTTGGACGTCTAATGCAGCAGCTTCTGGATAAGGCATGATTTTTAGGTGGGACTAGTTGGGAAGAAGGCTAAAAAGGAAGAATGGAAATGCAATTTGTAAAATCTTTGTATTGTGATAAGAATCCAATAAGATTGGCTGAGTGAGGGCTTGAAATTTCATCAGTTCTATGAACCATCCCCAGAATGGAGGGAAAGGGGTTGGTTTTAGCGTGTCAAAAAGTCAGCAGTAAAAGAACTGCCCTGCAGTTGGGGCAGAGCCAAGCTGACATTTCAGCCTGAGAAGCACTCCTTTTAAGGGCCAGGATTTTAAAGAATGTGCTCTTCAGCCTCTCCCACAAGCCCACACAGGCAAAGTCAGGCAGAAGGAGCTGTGTGCGCAGTGAGATGTGTTTTTCTCATACCCTCAGATGCCTTTCAAGGCTTGCTCACCAACTCCTCCCTTCTTGGCACCTTTCCCAGACAGTGGGGACTTGGCTGGAGGGCTGTGGGGGGTGGGGGGACTTTGGAAGGAGGGTGAAAGGAAGTATTTCCAGATCCAACTATCCTAAGAATGCTCTGAATAACATCTGCTCAGGTTTATAAGGAGTGTCTAAGGCTAGGGGAGAGAACTGTCCTGTCTCAGAATCTATCCACTGAGTTGCAGATCTGTCTCGTGACATGTATAAAGCTCAGTTGGATGCTAGGTGACTTTAGGTAACCTGGAGTTCATTCATTCCTTCACTCATTCATTCATTTAACAAACATTTCTCAAGAAACTTCTCTTTACCCAAACACACACAAAGAAAATAGTGTTAGCCCTTCCTGGAGCTTCGTCTCAAACTATCACAAAACAACCACTTGTGAGGTTTTTCTGGTCATGGACTGCAGTGTTCCACTAAACTCTGCTATGGTCTCTTTCTGAGGTAAAAGAAGGAGATTGGATATCTAGAAGGCCAGGGACGAGCTTGGCCATATTGTAGTGCTATAGTCAATCAATCAATAAGTGTAAACTGACCCTATGGGTCTAGAAATCAGAACGTATTTCTGGTTAAACTGGGAAATACAGATTTGTTGTATGAAATTTCCCTTTTCAGACATGTTTGAAAGAGATGTTCCAGTCCAGAAAACTGGTGACCAAAAAGCCAAAGCCATTCCAAACCTTCTGGCCACAACAGAATCTTCAGAGTAAATTTATAGGTGAACATTATTTTTACTCGCTCAGTGAAAGCTGAGTTTTCTCATCATGACAATAAAGGTCCTTTTTGCTTTGAGCTTTACAATATTCAGTCACTGAGATGAAAAAAATTTCCAGGTACTTTGACAAATGACTTGTGCATTGGTACCAAGATTCTATGTAAAGCTAAAGTCTGGGAAAGCACTGCAACTAGCCAGAATGTTTTAGAAGCCCTTATTCTACTTAGTAACTCAGCAAGGACAGTGTCCAATGCAAATGTGTTTTTCCAGTCCCTAAATTATTTCATAAATATCATTAGTGTTTTTTAGTGTCATAACAGTTGATCTCAATACAGTAGTTATTCCCATACAAGGTTATATGGCTTTTGAAGAAAAGACTATATATTTTTGGCCTTTGTTAAGAGAATTTTGGATGGTGAAAGGCACAAACCATGCTTATGACATGCAAGTAACAAATAAGAATCCTAATGAAAACTCTAAGAACAGCAGAAATTCACTTTGGAAAGAACATCCTTATTGATTTCCCTTGTCTTCAGATAACCCCCAATTCAGGTCATTGCACCATGTTTCCTAAACTGTGATTTTAAGATAATAGGTATGAGACAGTAAGAGGTTAATATACTAAGATAATAACAGGTAAGATATTAATAGATATTCCACCATGAAAAGTTTCAGTAGTCAACTAAGTAGCAGATCAAAGCAAGTCAGTAAGTTGAGGTTTTTTTTTGTTTGGTTGATTGTTTTTATCGCTGGTTTTCATGGTAATTGCACACTGTGAATTCCAAGATGGGAATGGAGTATGTCAGAGGATACCATTTTTCTGTGGGAAATATTTATGATCCATACAGAGATAATCATAAATATATTAAGAATCATCTTGAGAGATATGGGGCAAGATGGTGGCATAGGGAGGTGTGGACTTTAGTTAGTCCTCCAGAGCAGCTAGAAAACAGTCAGGAACAACTAGTAAATAGTCTGTCACAACTGTTTAAGGGACACCCGTGACTGGACACACATCATACACCAGTCTAGAATGGGCAAAAGGGCCAAGACTACAGCATAGAACTGTAAGTAAAGCTACCTAAATTGAAGAGGTGGTGCCCCTCCCCACTGGCAAGGCAGGCTGAGTTGGAACACTCCCCTGTGTGAAAAAAAAGTGGCCTCTATTGGGAGCAAGGGAAAGTAGCTCAATCAGGATCCAATCACAGTTTTAATGAACAAATCTGGACTACTGAATACAAGCTATGAGCACAGATAAACCCAGAGCAAGCAGGAAAGGAACCCTGAGGTCTCTAGCAGAAGACAGGAGGTGGGGCTGAGAGAAAACTAAATAAGTAAACAGAGGCTTCTGGAGTTGGCTGAGCTCAAAATTCTGGAAAAGGGCTGTGTCCCAAGAAAAGGGACACATAGAACCAGGTATCAACTCCAGCTCTTGACTGGCTAAATTGGGGAACTGGTTACTGATTCTGAAAAGAGGATTTTTTTCTCTTTCTCTTCTCTTAAACTATTTAAAGTAGCTCATTAGAGGAAGCCTCAGGTATTTTCAATTGTCAGCACTGACCCAGGCAAGGGTGTAGTTGAGATAGGTCTGAGAGACATAGTAAGGAGTCAAGTGAAGAAGATAATTCCCTAAAAGTAGTATCCTCCCCAAAAAAAGGTGGGGTGGGTCCCAGCTCAAGTGGTGGCCCTCCATCAGAGAATTCAGACCCCAGGGGCTGGGAAAAATAAAACAAAAACAGCTTAAGCTTCTCTTAACCACACCCCTGGCAGGAACAGCATCTGCAGAGAATTAAAGGCGCTGCACGTCTTTACACCAGTGGGGAGCTGTGGACTGACAAGCACCACCTGCTGGGCAGGATAGGAAAAGCACATTGTCTAGAGACCTCACAGGAAAGTCTGAAAATCTGCTGGGTCTCATCCTCAGGGAAACTTGATACTGATTACACCCTTCTCTTGAGACCTGAGCCTGTCTGGTCTGGGAAAACCTGTTTGGGGTTGATCATATCTGGGTAGACCCTCCTCAAAAAAAAAAAAAAAAAAAAGGCTCCATATAGGCAGGGCAAGAACCAGAATAACAAGAGCTAGAAAATTCTGATCAGTTAAAGAGAAGCTATGTTAGAGATCTAGAATAAATTGAACTGAACACCAAAGGATAGCGAACAAAGCCAACCAACAAGAAAACCCTAGGTAAAACAGTGAAAATGACCTCTAAAATAAAGTAATCAAGGAAACCAGATGCCTAGTCACCAACAAAAAATTATGAGTCACACAAAGTAAAATGAAGCTATGACTCAGTCAAAGGAACAAACTAACAATTCAAACAAGATATAGGAGTTGAAACAACTAATTAAAGATGTTCAAACAAACATTCTAAATCAATTTAAAAATCAAATCAACTAGATGAGGGAAGATATGGCAAAAGTGATATAAAGAAGACATTGGGTGGACATAAGGAAGAGCTCAAAAGTTTGAAAAAACAATTGGCAGAACTTACGGGAATGAAAGGCACAACAGAAGAGATGAAAAACACCATGGAGACTTACAACATCAGATTTGAAGAGGCAGAAGAAAGGATTCATGAACTAGAGGACAAGACATCCGAAATACTACAAACAAAAGAACAGATAGGGAAAAGAATGGAAAAATATGGGCAGGATCTCAGGAAATTGAATGACAACATGAAGCAGATGCATATACATGTCCTAGGTGTCGCAGAATGAAAGGAGATGGGAAAGGGGGTAGGAAGAATAATGGAGGAAATAATCACTGAAAATTTCCCATCTCTTATGAAAGATATAATATTACAGATCCAAGAAGCACAGCATTCCCAAACAGAATAGACCCAAATAGACCTACTCCAAGACACTTAATAATCAGATTGTCAAATGTCAAAAACAAAGAGAGAATTCTGAGAGCAGCAAGAGAAAAGCAATACATCACATAGAAGAGAAGCTCAATAAAACTATGTATAGATTTCTAAGTAGAACCCATGGAGGGAAGAAGGCAGAGATATGATATATTTAAGATACTGAAAGAGCAAAACTTGATCTTGGGGCTTGCCTTTATGAAACGTATTCTTGAAGAGGAGAAGTAAAGCCTACTTATAATTATGCTTAAGAATCACCTCCCAGAGAACCTCTTTTGTTGCTCAGATGTGGCCTCTCTAAGGCAATTCTGCAGGTAAACTCACTGCCCTCCCCACTATGTGAGACATGACTCCCAGGGATAAACCTGGCCCTGGTATTGTGGGATTGAGAAAGCCTTCTTGGATGAAAGGGGGCAGAGAAATGAAACAAAATAGAGTTTCAGTGGCTGAAAGATTTCAAATAGAGTTGAGAGGTCATTCTGGAGGTTATTCTTATGCATTATATATCTATATATATCCCTTTGTAGTTTTTAGTGTATTAGAATAAATAAGAGGAAATACCAGAAACTATTGAACTGTAATCCAGTAGCCTTGATTCTTGAAGATGATTGTATAACTATATAGCTCTTAAAGTGTGACTGTGTAAGTGCAAAAACCTTGTGACTGACACTCTCTTATCCAGTCTATGGACAGATAAATAAGAAAACAAAGACAAAAAATAAATAAATAATAGGAGGGGATAAGGAGTATGGGATGTTTTGTGCGTTCTTTTCTATTTTTAATTTAATTTTAATTTTTTTGGAGTAATGAAAATGTTCAAAATTGATTGTGGTGATGAATGCACAACTCTATGATGATACTGTTGAACAACTTATTGCACACTTTGGATGATTATCTGGTATGTGAATATGTTTAAATAAAATTGCATTTACAAAAAAAGAATCATCTTTGCTCCTGTGAAATTTTCTTTGAGCCACCCACTTAAAGATAATCACCACTCCTTCCTGACCCCACAGCACTATGAATCCCAGATAGTTTTACATTTTCCATATGTATATATGGAATTTTTAATATACTGATATGCACTTATCTGTCTTCCCCTCTAGACTGTGATCACCTTTATAGAACAAAGTGTGCGTTATCCATCCCATGTGTCCTCAGTTCCTGGTACATGGTCATTATCCATGAATCTTAGTGGAATATTTGAATGAATGGGTGAATGCTACTGTAAAAGAATGACCTAATTTACTCTCGTTACAGGTGTATCAGGTTTTCTACTTGGACAACCTCAGTTGGTACATGGTTAATTGTGACCAATTCATTTTGCCACATTTGTCATCTGTGACTCAATGTCCATATCTGATTACACATGGGTTCCCTGAAATAGTCCTTGTTAGGTTCTATATGGAAAGTTATCTTCCTTCTGGTAGCACTCAAGGCCTTCTGTGACTTGGCACTGGCCTCCCCTCACGTTTCTACTTCCCCAAACTCCACCCTCTCTAAATCTGACTGGCATTTCCCTCCCTTTAGCATTTCCAGCCCCAAGAGCACTGGACAAGACTTTTTGAAACAGGAGCTATTGAAGTGGGGTCATTTGTTGAGTTACATGTTACTAGTGCTCCAGTTACTGTTACTCAAAAGTGAGAATCTAGACTCCACCCTCTTTCTTCTACTTCTCATTTCCATGGAATAAACACACAGGACTTAGCATCTTAAGATATCAGAACTCCTCATCCATGCATCTGATTGCCTGAGTTATATATGGATGAGACCCTTCTACAAATAACGCTCTCTGACATTAGAGAGGGAGGAAGTAGGAAGCAGGAAGCAGCTTACAAGAAAGGCCCAGTACACTGTTGTGGTGAAGGAAGGGGTGGCTATGCAGGTGTGTAAATAGTGTGTATTTCCTAGGGGAGGAAGGGACTAGCTTGGGTCCAGCTAGTAATAACATGATATTTCATTTCCCATTCTACTGTTAATGTTTTATGTCACAATCTCTTACAAATTTCAGAGGAAAAGATGAATAAGAGGTTTTGGGTCCCAAAACTCTACCCATATCTCCCAATTGTGCCCATTCTTCAGCCCCCCTTAGACAAAGCATTCCTTGATATCTTCTTCCCTAAAACTAAATATAAACCTTCCCCCACTCTTAATCCCTTAAGACTTCTGCTCATACCTCTCAAGGAATGTACCACATTTGGATGCAGCCTGAGTTGGCATCTTAAAACCGATGGCATCTTATAACTGTTACCAAGCAAGGAGGAGGTCATGGCATTGTCATTGGTTGTTGTCCCTGGGGGTAAGATCAGACAATTGCAAAGTTTGATCTTTCTGTCAAACTATTTAAGGACCATTTGAAAAAGAATATGGGTCCTGGATTTGATAAACCATTTAGTTGAGACCTTTTACCTTTAGGTAACATCAAGGACATACTAGCTCTCAAAGCTGTAAATGGGTGTCAGGGTCTGGGAAGAAAAGTCCAGGTCAATCGTGTAATGAATGCTCTAGGAAGACACAATTCTCATCACTGTGCTGCGCAAACACCAGAACTCCAGACCAAGAGCTGTTCTGAAAAGCCAATCTCGTGAAGACAGGTTAGCAATCCTTCAACCAATTTATTTTGCTTATATTTTCATTTTAATGCATGTGCAAGTGTCTACATAAGACTGAAAGGGCTCTTTCAATCATAAGAAATTAAAATTCTAAGTTACCAAGCATGGTGGTCATAGTTTAATTAGCAAGACTTTTTCCTTCTTAGGGGTACCTAAAATAATGGTGCATCTTCAAATCGATAGCGTCTTAGATTCTACGAAACACAAGGGTTAGTTGTTAATCTGGTTAACCCACCAAATCCTGACTGTAATTAAGTTTTCTCTCTATGTCTCGCTCCAGTCGAGTTGGAAGCTTCTCGAGTCCATCAGCTACCCACCTGAGCTCCTGAAAACATGTCCGCGTTCTTTGTGTTCTCTGAAAGAGAAAAGCAAAATGTGGAAAAGCTTTAATGTTTAATACCGGCCTGTTATCCTCATTTCTGGTTTCAGGAATTAGATGGGGAATGACTTCATAGCTCTGCAGGAGACTGTATTGATGGAACGGGCCTCACTCTGTGCAACAGATGCGCTTCGGGAGAAGATGTGTTTAATTTAGATATTTTTAATTCAGTTGTGTTCCCACAGATAAACAGTTTTCTAAAGACATTGCACACACACACACACACACACACACACACAAAATTTCCCTTCAGAGGGATCACAGAATTTAGCTTCAAAGCCCAGCTCTGCATGCCAAATTTCCTGATCCCACTGCCCACACCCTCTCCTTTGAAGGGTAATTATCTGTTTAGATTTACAAACCTAGAATAATTAAGAACTCTTTCCATGTCACTTCCTAAACATACAACAATGCAGTGTTCCTAGCAAGTATGTAATTCATATGTCTACAAAGCTTTGCCATCAAGAAATAGGAAAGTGAAAACCAAATACTCAGCCTCGAGGAAGGGATTGTAGTTGGTGGGATTTAGCAAATGAGAAAATGGTCCAGGGCCAGGGAAATGGCCTTCAGTCACAGCATTCTAATGTGTTCACTGGGAGGATTTTCTCCTCCTGTGATTCTGCAAACTTTAATGGGTTTGAAATGATTCACTGAGTCATGCCACTGATAGGGAAGGGAAAATGTCAAGCCCCATGTTTCCAGTCATGCATTTGCAGACCAGACCAAAATGCACTTCAGAACTTCTAGGTTTCAATAATAAATCATTTGACAAGTATTTTCCAAGCACCTATCATGGGCCTCCCTTGCCTTGGGTTCCCCTGGATGGAGCACAGAACATGGAGCCAACCTGGCCCTCACTCTCGGAGAGTCGACCATGGGGATGTGAGGTCAGCCTCAGACAGGAGTAAGAGGGAGAATCCACTAAGCAACTTCACTCTGCCAAGGTGCCCACTCATGGTGGGCAATGGAGACAAGTCAGCAGAGGAAAGTGCCCGGGGCAGGGGGCAGAAATGGTGCCTCCAGCATTGCCCACAGGAGCTGAGATCTCCTTGTACCAGCTTGATCTGCACCTGGAGGTTGCAGAAGTACCACCATGCTCTCTTACTTCACCATAGTCCTTGCACCACCATTTCTGGAGGCCTTTGGTTGCCACTGGGTCACTCTGTTCAAACCAGGTAAGAAGCAAAAGCAGGGAGTCAGAGAAGTGGACAGAAAGGGGCTGCTCTAGTGGATGAGGCATGGCCCTTCTGAGAAGCCACAGTGCTGGGGGAAGCATGGAATGCCCACCAACACCTACTCCAGATGTGAGGCCAAGACCCACCTATTAGATTATGAAAGTCAGTGCAAAGCTGAGTAAGGGGCTCTTTTAGCCCATCCCAACATATAAACCGAAGAGCTCCTCTTCTCGCACCTTAATGCAGGTCTTCAGCTGAGCAATTCTAAGGCTCTCAGTGCAGAGAGGAAAAGATGCCTGAAGGAGCGGAGAGATGCTAGTGCTTTAGTGGGGCAGAGAAGCACCTGCGGGCAGGGGTTGAGGACAGGTGAGGCCTTCTCGCCTGGTCCGCACCCCAGGTGCATAGGTTCCCACCACTTGCAAAGGGACGGCACTCCTCCATCTGCCCGAGAACAGGTGGTGACCTCGCCAACGCCGCGCCAACCCCACCTTCCCAACCCGAGGAGAGAGGGGCAGGGAAGGTGAGGCAGGATACGAAAGCACAAAAGTGTCTCACCAGACACTCCTCCCCTTGCCTTTCTGAACACAATTGTGTGGGTCCCTCAAAGTCCACAGCCACTCGCTCTCTGATGAACCCCAGAGGATCTCATCGAGCAAGTCAAGTCCCAAAGTGGCCTGTCCCAGCTGAGAGCCCAGCTCCGGAATCTCTCCTGAACCACATGGACGTCTAAGCCAGAGACCTCCTTGCCAGTGCTGGCCGAGATCAAGCAGGGCGCTCATCATCTTTCTGACTTGCAGGGAGTATCCCAAGCGGAACCCTAAGTCCCATAACTGGGTCCTTGACCTGGGGCCAAACTCTCAGGCAACCCTTTCTGCTAACACACCAGATTTTCCCAACATGGAATTACTAACTCTTGAAGTTGCTCAGACCTAAATACCATACAAGACTTTTCATTTCCAACCCTCCCCTAATAATCTATCAATGGAATTATACATTTGATTCACAATTATATGCTGAGGCTTATCACCAGGGCCCTGATATTGTCTTAGTAAATGCAGAGTGGAACCCAAACAAAGCCCACCAAGGAGGTGCCTAAAATTCCTTGGCACCACCGTGCAGCTTGAGTCTTACTGAAAATAACAACTATTCATTTTAATGACTGTTCAAGTTTATTTTCATAAAATGTGTTTCACATAAGTCCCCAAGTTTCATATACAATTAATTCCCTTCACAAAGAAACTGTGTTTCAAACCCAGAATGGTCCTGCTGATCTCCACGGCCACGGAGCTTGTTTCTTTCAAGTTGCAGTTGGCTTTTTAACACTGTAATTAAGCTTGGGGGAAACAAATCATAATGCAAACCAAATAAATCCTGCCCTTCATACAATTATGTATGGTATGCGGTGAGGAAAAAATGATCTAGGCTTTGTTCATCTTAAAATACACTTGGCAGGCACTTCACTTAATAAGCTCCTTTCTCTTTGTGAGAACAAGAAAGTCATGAAGTCCAAGCAGTGACGGAAAAACGCTGGAGCCTCTGGAGGGGACGCTACCAGCCCACGCGGAGCCCTGCACGCAGGGGCTCAGAACGCTGCTCCGAGCTGGCTTCTTCATTATCGTGATATTGTCTCAAATGCATCGCTCTGGTTTGGTCGAACCCAATTTTTACCCGATGTGGCAAGGCCCAACAGACAGGACGTGCACACTCCCATGCTTCTACAGAACCAGCCCTGGACCTCCCTGTGCACGAGCCCAAGTTCCAGACCCTTCCTTTCTATCTTCAATAGACAGAGGGCCCAGCACATGAGCCTGTCCTGCTGAAACTCCCCAGTACGCTCTGCCTGCTGCCTGCATGCCAACGCCGTGAGCTTCCTCTGGATTGGCCTTGATGGTTCCCCAAGTATGAGCCAGCCGGGCCCTTGCGTCGTCCACTCTCATGTTCACAGGCCTTGGAGCACTGCGAGAGAAAGCCGCAGAACAGGGCTGATCCTCTGGAATCTACCCACCTTCTCCTGCCTCCTGTCCGCTGCTGGCAGTCATAGATGCTAACCTGGACGATTCCAAAGCTCCCAGCATTCCCACCACCTCCAAGTTCTGTTCCCACAAGCCCCCCAAACACAGTCATTGGTTCTAAAATGCATGTCTGGTCACCCTGCACTTCCAATTCAGCAACTGTCATTGTCACTGTTGCTGCCTATGGTGTGTACAGCCCCTTACACTGGCCTTCTGGGGTCTGGAGGCCACCTGTTCTACAAAGGCAATTTTTCTAGCATGTTCCTTCTTTCATATTTCCAAGACCAACTAGACTACTTGCTGATCCCTGCAAGTTTCCTTTAATTTCCTGCTTCCATGCTTTTGCTGAAGCAATTCTTTCCACCTGGAAGGCCAAGTCAGTAACCCTGTGTTTGCATCCTCCTTGTCATTCAAGGCTCAGCTCAGATGCCCCCTCCTCCCCTTAACAAGAAGTTTCTTCTTCCGCATATGAACCCCATAAAACCCTAACATAGATCACTTAGAGTGCATACTTTGTCTCAACAAACTACAACAGAGATCCCAGCTCCAGCCACACATTTCCGCTGTTTGGGAGCACATCTTACCCACCTGCTAACCGGATGCTCCCCGAGGGCAGCAGGCACAGCCTGGGAATCGTCCTCCTACTGCCTGATAAAGTATCTTGCATTTAATAGGCATTAGAGTATATCTGTTGACAGGATAAGTAGATGAAATACTTCCCTGGAGTTTGGTATTATAAAGAAGGTTAGAGAGAGAAGCACAGAAGGCAGTTTGCTTTGTTTGTATGGCTCTGTTTCACATCCAGAGGTAGCAATCCTTTAAGTGTCTGAGTAAATATCCCTTCTGCCAAGTGGGCAGAGCCAGCTGCTGCCCTACATTGGGCAAAGGTCCCCTCCTGTGCATTTTCACTCGTGCACATGTGCACACACACCTGTTGTGAGCGGCACTGGAGCGGGTCGGGGGGAGGAGATGTCTTCCACTCCTAAGGGGTCCCTCCAGATCAGGACAGCAGACACTGGCGAGTGTCCCCCACCTCCCCACCCCGGAGCCACGTCCGCTTACCGGGGACAATCCAGACCAACTCCACCATCCGGGGCTCGGCAGCCCCGGGCCTGGGGAGGCAGAAGCTACGCTCGGCAGCTTCCTCAGCATTCGAGTGCTCTTGTGATTTCCCATTTGCCTCATTTTATCTTACTTCTCAGTTGGCTCAGATCTTGGGTGAGAAAGAGGAGAGTTAATAATTGGACCTTCTAAAACGTCCACTATATCTTATAATAATTGTTATTTATTTAATCATCAGTCTTTCACCCCATGGGGACAGGTGGTTTTTTGTCTTTTTCACTGGCTGCCCCATGCCTACCAGTGACTGGTGTCTGTTGAATGCTAAACCTCAATGAATGTTAATTTAAAGAAGTAATTATTCATTATTATATTATTATATTTTAATTATATAATATAATTGTGTTGTATATTATATAATTATATTAGAATATAATGAATTATTCATTATTAACTAATTATTAATTAAATACTTATCAGTGCTATTGAGAAAGATGAGAAGTGAGAAATGAAACAGGGAAATAAAAAGGGAGAGAAGAAAGAAGGCTAGGAAAGAGGTTCTACAAGAAAGACCTGGAGAGGACGAGAAGGAAGGAGAAGATGAGAGGCAGTAATGAAAGACAAAGAGAAGAAATACTGGGAAAGAGAGAGTCAAGAAGGAAAAATAGAAGAGGATAAACCAAGCGAGAGAAAGAATAAACTGAGAACGCTGGCCACCCCTGCCCCGCAGCCGGAGAGCCCGGCTAGAGTCAGAGCAGAGGGGCTCCCAGCTGCAAACCGGGGCCTGGCACAACCCTCTCCAGCCCCCTCTTCTCCCACCCACTCTGGGGGCTTCCTCGTCCACCCCCTTGCCCCCTTTGGCTTCAGGTGGCTCCTCTGGAAAACCAGCCTGCCCTGTCCCACCCTCTTGGCCTGTGAGGCTGCTGGGGCTAAGAATCAGGAGGGACGTGAGAGGGCTTCGGGCAGGACGCAGCCTCGCCAAGCAGGGGACCCCCACTTTCAGACGCAGCCTCTGGGGATGCAGCCCCCGCGTGGGCCCAGGGCCATCCCCAGGTCCCAACCGGCAGAGGGGGGCCCCGCCTGGGACGCTCACAGCCAGCCCCCTCTACAGGAAAAGCCACCGGCCCGTCCTGCTCCCCTCCCTAGGCCACCCCTTCTCATCTTCCTCACCCCCCATCTCATGATCCTTCTGCTAATCGAGCTCAGCTGGGCACTTGATCACAACTATCAGTTCTGTAGCTCATCGGAGCGAATCACAAGCAGAGACGTTTACGACTGTCCCGGGATATATATCTCTATGATAGATCTCCTGGGGAGCTCACCAGCCAGCCCCTGGAGTCTAGAAACTTCTCATTTCAAACTGCGTTTGAACACAGCAACCCGAGACCTATCAAGGTCTTCCCCTCCGCCCTCCAACCTCCCTGCTCCCAGCGGCAAGAGAAAAAGGGGACAAGCATTTCTTGGAGAAGAGGCAGGCCAATCAAGGTTAATTATTTTTTTATTAATCTCATCTATAGATGAGCTAATATCATCAAGCAGCTACTGAATGCTCACTCCCTGATACTCCGGAATGATGGAGAATTTTTTTAAACCCCAGCTCTCTTGCTAAGAGGCATGACATCCCATTTATACCCAAGTTACAACACCCAAAAAACAGCCTTTAAATGTTTCCAGTTGCGAGGTACACTGACAACGATTGTTAAATGTACGTTTTCCTCTCTGAGCCCCAGATGCCGTGAAGGACACCCTGACTCGAACTTTCTCAAGTCAGATCAGTGCAGCCTGGAGAGAACAGAGGCTCAGCTTCCAGTCCCTTCTGGGAACGTGGATCTCCTCTGCACACATCTTGGCAGCACAGAGACAAACAGGTCCCCGACATCACAGCCACGGCCCATTCGGGCATCCGATTGGAATCAACTGCCCACCCAGCCATGAGAGGGGATGATGGCTACCTGCAGAGATCCCAGCTGAGCTGCCCGGGGGATGGGGGTGACATATCGGATGTTCCAGCCTCAATGGAGGAAAAGGAAATGGTGGAAAATGGCTGGAGAACCCCAGGCAAGCTGGCTGGCTTCCCAGAAGCTCAGTCTCCTCATCTGCAAATGGAGGAAATTACAGGATCTACTTCATTTATCTGCAGGAAGACTAAATGTGAACATCGATGTAAAGCATTTAACACAGTACCTGGCACACAGCAAGCACTTGAGCCAGAAGAACTAGAGGTGGTTTGCAGCAAGCAGCAGAGGTTGGGTTCTGGGCATCCCATAATTCTCCCATTCCCACATCCTGGCTCATACCTTCCCGTCCATGCCACTGGGAATGCCCGCCTCTGCCCATCACTCAGGGACCAGCTCCAGCCCCACTTTCACCCACGATTTCCCAGAACTCCCAAGCCCAAAGCAGTGCTTTGGTCTGGCCCCGAACGCAGTCTTACACTACACTGCTCGCTTTCGGGCAAGCTCCTGTAGCCTCCCCATCTCCTGAAGCCTGCAGCTTCACATCTCTGTGTTCTCCTCAGGGCAGTTCCCCAAAGCACTCTGCATTGTCACCCCTCTGCGTCTCTGTTCACACGATGCCCTTCCCTTAGTACCCTGCAACTAACCCGTAAGGCCTGGCTTGGAGGCTGCCTCCCTCCAGAAGCCCTCCCGGCAGCCTCCCGGCCTCTGTGCAGCCATGGCTGCGATCACACGGGCCTCCCACCCCTCTGTGATCCGCACTGCCCTTCACTGGATTACTTCTAGACACCAGGCACCCGACCAGGGGCTTCACAGGCCGTGGCTGACTCCTGTCCTCGCCCGAGACACAGGGAGGAAGCCAAGGCTCCAGATTACGTGACTTGCCCTGGGGAGGTTGTGACTTTCTAAGTCTGTCTGGTTCCAAAGACAGCTAGCTCTCTTTCTGCCACACCAAGTCACTCTCAGGTTAGGAGAACGGATACATAAATCATGTGGTGTCAAATCATGGAATACTACACAGCAATGATAAAGAACAAACACTGCTACATGCAACAGCAGGCAGGTCACATGAACAAGAGAAACCAGACACAAGTCATAAATGCATGATTCCATTTAGATGAAGTTCAACAACAGGCAGAACTAACCGACATTGAGGTTAGAACAGTGGTTATGCTGGGTGAGTGGGGCAAGGGGATCGACTTAGAATGGGCAGGAAGGGCCTCTTGCAGGACTGCAAATATTCCACATATATCTGGGTGGTATGTATACCAAGATTTATGCATGGAAAAATTCATATGCTAAACTATGTATGTATATATATTATACCTCAATAGTTTTTTTTTTTTAATCTCAGGGAGGACATGTGTAGTTTTTAAAATATATTCAATATTATAATTTCATATTTGGAAACCAAAAAAGAAAAAAAGCTCTATTGCTTTTGGAACACAAACTTTGAAGAAATTTGCAAGATGTATATGTTTCTCCAGAGGAGACATATGTTGCGAACACTGAGACACGCGGCAGCACCCTGCTCACATCCTGCCTCTTGTCTCACTGCCTTTGCACCTGGGGCTCCCCCACAAGGCTCGGGGAACCTCTGCGGGAAGGTTCCCTGTCGGGGTGACCACAGCAAAGAGCTCAAGGCCTGCTCAGCCCAGAGTGAGCGTTCGGTAAGTGACCACTGAGTGGCTCCCAGAGGTTGAGCAGCTGCCCGCTGTGCCCTTCAGGAGCCACAGCATGCTGAAGCGGGGAGGATCCAGCCCCCTGGCTGCCCCACCCAATCCTGCCCATCATTCAGCTGCATTTTGCAGTTCAGAGAAAGAGAGGAAGACGACTGCTGTGACAGCCTTGCTCTGAAACAAGGGGTGTTCAGTGGACCCTGCAGGGCGCTGAGAGGCTGAGGGTCTGTTTCCACCCCACAATCATATAAAACTTATCCACTGTGGGTGGTTTGCTCTGCAGGCTGACTCTAGGCACAGAGAAGCTGCTGGGAGCTGCCCTTGCAGACAGCAGCCTTTCCCGCTCTTAGAGCAAGGCTTTAATTTGCATGGCAAGAAGCTGATTGTACTTTGTGCTGTCGTGCTTGTCATGAACTCCCAGGGAAGGAGGGTGAGAAGGGACTTCCTTATTCATGAGGCCTGAGGACACGGGGAGCCCAGGAAGGTCACGCTCCCCCTTTCCCCTGGGTGTTCATGGTGAGGACAGCAGTCGGGGGCTTGGCATTACCAACCAACCAAGGCTCAAATCCTTCTTGAGAACCTGCCCTGTGCCAGGAGGACCATGGAGAGCAGGACATGCCCTTGGTGATGGGCCATGCCAGACACTGGAGAGAAAAATGCAGAAGCTACTTTGCTGTCTTTTAAATGAACAGAGGGTGGGTCATTGAAGTCTTTCTGCAGTCTTTATTTGTATTAGAGCTCACAAAATTTCCTGAAAGCTCCTGCCCAGCCTTCAGCTTTGAAGTAGGTGACAAAATATTCTTAGGTTCCATGAGGCACCAGACCAGGCAGGCTCTTGCCTTCATCACAAAGATACTTACCTGTATCTTTGTCAGATTCTAGAACCATCTGAGGTTTCCACACATTGCTTTGTATCACTCCTTTAGAGCAGTTTAAAAAAAACTCCGGGAACTATGTATAGGACTCACAAATGCCCAACGTCTGAAGGACCCTTCTTCAGTCCCAATTAGGGGCAGGGGGACAGACTCATCCTCACTGAGTTTCACAAGAGGGGCCAAAGGCAGTCAGGTGAGCAAGCAATAGGGAGAAAGGAAGATGACAGATGAGAAGGTCCCACTTGACAGAGGAAGCCACTGTCTTGTTCGGAGAAGCAGTGACTGTCAGAGTGTAAACTCCCTTAGAGACTTTCTAGTCTACCCCTTCCTCCTCTACGTTTGTAGATTTCCCAGAGAAGGGCAGTGGCCAGACTCATCTGCTCTGAGATACCAAGATGGGAGTGGGTCTCGGGCTGAGTCAAGTCTCCTTACTCCCAGGTCAAGGCTAACCAAGGTCATGAGCTCTCCCTCTTGCACTTAAGCTTCAGGGATGTTCTCCCAATTAAGTATCTCACAACTTTTCTCCTACTAGGGTGGATCCAAGCTTGCAGAGTGAGTTCTGTGGCCCCCCTGTAGACTGCGGAACCCCGTGCAAGCCCCATGCCTCTTCCTGGGCTCACACTCTATAGAATTTGCTCCCATTTGCCGTGGGACCTGCAGGTCACCCGGCTAGCAGGTCCTGTTGTCATAATTCTTAGCAATGATCTTCAGACTGTTGTACATGCAAATCCCTTTCACCTTCTCTCATGACTGTGTGAGGGCATCTCTAGTGTTCAAGGGCCATTGAGTGGCATAGAAGTCAGTTGGACATATTTTCTGCATCTATAGAAGCCAGAAGACAATATAATATTATTTTCAAAGAGCTGAGAGGAAAGTAACCATCCCCTTGGAATTCTACATGCTGCTAAGTTATCATTGAAGAATAAGAGCAAAGGCAGAGAATTTACCACTCACAGAATCTTGCTGATTGAATAATTTCCTTCCTCTAAACATAAAGGGTGTGAATTAAGGAAAAGGAAACTGGACCCAGGAGTAAGATGGAAGAAGAAATGGTGAGCAAGAAATGCAAAAGCATGTGTATGACCTCAGCAATGACAACCTAAGTACAAATCATGATTAATTTGGGGGTTATAAAAAACAAGATGGAACTAAAAATATTGGGCAAAAGAAACTCATAAGTGCTCACTTTGGCAGCACATGTACTAAGATTGGAACAAAACAGAAGTATTAACACAGCTCCTGAACAAGGATGACATAAACTCATGAAGCATCCCATGGTTTTGGGCATTGCTGGGGAGAACGTAAAATGGTGGGAAACTGGTAGTTCCTCAAAAAATTAAAGCTATAATTACCATACGATCCTGCAATTCCACTCCTCTATATATACCCCAAAGGATTAAATTCCAAGACTCGAACAGATACTTGTACACCAATGTTCATAAGAGCATTATTCACAATTGCCAAAAGGCAGAAACAACCCAAGTGTCCATCAACAGAGGAATGAGTAAACAAAATGTAGTGTATACGTGCCATAAAAAGGAATGAGATTCTGACACATGCTACAACATGGATAAACCTTGAGGACATCACGTTGAGTAAAATAATTCAGACAGAAAAAGACAAATATTTGATGATTCTCACAGAGACATAAAATAGATTAGAGGTTACCAGAGTTTGGGAGAGGTAGAATGGGGAGTTATTGCTTACTGGGTACAGAATTTCTGTTTGGGAGGAAAAAGCTTTGAAAACACATAGTAGCGATGGTTGCACAACATTTTGAATGAAGTTTAATGCCACTGAATTGTGCACTTAAAAATGATTTAAATGGCAAATTTTCTGTTATATATATTTTAACACAAAATTGTTTTAAAATAGAGGGAAAAAGGAAAAAGAAAAAAGAAAAAGAAACTGGTGATATGGAAGACTAGGCTGTCATCAAGGTAAAATCTTTTGAAAGTCTTTGCATTTTCAGGAGGAAGACAGAGCTACTGATTAACTTTGACTATTAAGTAAATATACATGAAATAGTTTTAAACTATTTTAAAAAAATGGGAAAAGAATATATAGCTTTCAAATCAGTAGAAGAGATTGGGGGAGGGTGAGGGGGCAGGATAAAGAAAATGTTATCTATCCAAATAAGGCAGTGAAGGAAAAGGGAACATCCAAACCAAGAAAAAAATGATAGAATATATCAGTAATCATAAGAAATTTAAATATAATAAATGTAGCCATTAAAATCTAGATTGTCATATTGGATATAAAAACTAAATTTAGTATTGGAACAGCTAGAAGTAAATACCTGAAACTACCAAACTCCAACCCAGCAGTCTGGACTCCTGAAGACAATTATATAATAATGTAGATTACAAGGGGTGACAGTGTGATTGTGAAGACCTTGTGGATCACACCTCCTTTATCTAGTGTATGGATGAGTAGAAAAATGGGGATAAAAACTAAAGGACAAATGGGGTGGGATGGGGGATGATTTGGGTGTTCTTTTTTCACTTTTATTTTTTATTCTTGTTCTGGTTCTTTCTGATGTAAGGAAAATGTTCAGAGATAGATTGTGGTGATGAACGCATAACTATGTTATCATACTGTGGACAGTGGATTGTATACCATGGATGATTGTATGGTATGTGAATGTATTTCAATAAAACTGAATTTAATAATAAAAAAATTAAACAAAAAAAAAAAAAAAACTAAATCTAGCTATGTGTTCTTTACCAAAAATACTATACTCAAAACAAAAGGGCAGAGATATTGCCTGTAAAATGAGGGACAAAAGAAATACAAGATAAAGATCTACCAAAAGAAGCCTGACAAAGTGGAATTTGAACAGAAAAGCATTATCAGAGATAAAGATGTTCATGACCCCAAAATAAAAAAAAAAATATTTCCTGGAAAGATGCCAAAATTCAAAATTTTTCTCCCCTAATAATACATCCACAAAATATATAAAGCAAAAATTGACTGAATTACCATGTAAAATTGACAAATCAACCATCACAATGGGAAACGTTAGCACCTTTTGCAATAATTTATACATTAAGGAGAACAAAAGTTAGTAAAGATATAGATGATTTTAATAACATAATTAAAAATTTTGATCAATGGCTATATGTAGAACTCTGTACCCACATCCTCTGTCTACACTGCCTCACCTCCCTCACATGCTTCAACCAACAGCCTCCACTCACAAGACTGCTTTTAACACCATTGGCTCTTCTTGAAGCTCTCTGATAACTTGCCTTCTATGACCCTACAATCCTGTGTCCTCTGTCTCTCTAGCAACAGCTAGAATTCGCCATTTCCTTTGTGCATTTAGCTTCCTCTGCTAGTTTTCCCAAGGCTCCATCCACATCTCCTCGCCTTCCATGCAGCCTTCCTGGTGATCTCATCACACACTGTGGACTTCTATCGGAAAAGCCAGTTTAGTTCAGTTTAGCTCAGGAGCCAGTGGAGAAGTGGGTGCCGAACAGAGGTGCCCTCGGTGAGCACCCTGGCAAATGGCAGGGCTTGGGATTTGGGTGGAGGCCGGGAGGCCTGGAGTCGTGGCAGTCTCCCCTTAAATTCAGGCCAGGGAGCCTGTGTGCCTTATTCACTCTTACACCCAGCTCGTGTGTCTAGCCTGTAAGAGATGTGGGATAAAAAGTTTATTGCTGGATTGATCATAAACCGAGTTTTGCCTGTTCTCCAGAGGGCTCCGGGAATGCCATCCATCAAGAATGGAAAGTTATCATCAATGTCTGATCTTCATCAAGGCCCTCTGGCCCAGACTAGGAACTCTGGCCCAAAGGATGGCCAAGAAAATGGTCAAGAGGTCAATCTAACTCAACCTTCCAGTGAGGTCACTTCTTGGACACTGCATTTCCTGCCTTGTGCAGCCAGAGCTCTGTCTCAACTCAGAAGATGGTTACCACTGCTTGTTCCTTCTGTGCCTCTCTTTCCCCCTCCCTGTACAGAAACTTGCCTCCCCCACCGCAGACCCGGCTGTGAACACACCCTCCATCCCTGAGTGAGACCGGACAAGGGAGCCCTTCGACGTCTGCACCAGTGACAGCAGATCAGAGAAAGCAGCCTTCTGGCAAAGCTAAGTGGCCATTTTCACAGACATTTCCTAAGCACATAAGCTAACCCCCAAGCTGCTGAAAAATCGGCCCCCTGTCCTTTCATATCCAGGCGGCAATAGAAGTTCATTTTCTCATCATATACTGTAAATTACAGGCTGAAAAGGTGGGTCGCGTCTGACTTCAGCCTATAAATAGTTGATCTCTGTTGCTAACTCAGAGGGACCGTTCTCAACAGTGGCTCAGTTCCACACATGCTCGCAGAGAGACAAAAATGCAGGGACAGAAATCAGATCTCCCTGCAGTGAGCACAGGGACGGAACCTGGAGTTCCCCAGGCCTCCCAACCTGGGAAGGCCTTGCCCAGTGCACACATATTTTCCTGTGAGGTGGCATCTAGGCAAATCCACTTCCAACTCTCTTTGTCCTTCTTACACTCCCCCTCTGCAAATAGCTCCCAGCACTGCTCCGGCATTTTGCAAAATAAAAATCAAAGCTGAGCAAATAAGTTAAGACTCACGTTTTAACCTTTTCCAGGTCCCTGAATTTATTGCCTCTTTAAGTAAAAATGTCTATGCCACGGGCTCCGGAAGCCATCCACATACGGCAGCAGCCCCCTCCCCATCAAAGTATTTCATTTAGCATTTACAGAGCTCCTCGCTCCGTGGGACACATGGAAGCCAGTTTTTAATCAGTCTAGAATATTATTTATCACCAGCCACATGCCTGACACTAAGTGGACGGAGAGGGGAATGAAAAACGTGGGATTTGTCCTCAAGGAGCACACAGTCTCTTGTGGAATAGATAGAACACACTCTGTGAAACAAATGAGAACAGAATAGAACTTACTCAGTGTTAGATCAAGTGGAACCGTCTGGAAGCATTAGCTCAAGGAGAGCTGTCTGAGGACACACAGCTTCATGGTGGAGGTGGGGACTGACTGGCAGGTTTGGGAGAGACAGAGAAAGCTGGGAGAACAGCAAGAGCAAAGAAAGTGAACGTAAATATCATGTTTGGGAAGGACGCGTTGCCTGGGAAACACGAGAAGAAGGATGCAAGAGCAGGTTCTCGTGGAAAGAGCCTCTGCAGGCAGCTGGAGGCCGTCCACGGTCCCAGCAGCAGATCATCGTGGCCCGCACCATGGCTGTGGCTGAGAGAAGGCAGATAATGGCCTTGGATATAAAGGATCTGAAAAGGTAATAGGGACAAGACTTGGCTACTGGTTGCACGCAGGGTGAAGGAAGAGGAGGAGTTGAAGATGTCATTGGAATCTGAGAGAGAAGGGCTCCAGGAGAGCAGGCCACCATTTCAGTTCCCAGGGGCAAACTTCTCTAGAGAATGCTGGTGCCTTCTCTCCCTCCGTTTCCCCAAACCCCTGTGCAGCATAAGACACCTTTAGGGTACAGGATGTTGATGAACAAGTCCCCAGTGCTTCGTGCTGACTTCAGCTTGGAGCATCTTGTTAGAAAAAAGCATAAATCATATCTTAGTACCTGCTCCAGAACTTCCCTGCCCAGCCCTTAGTCAGAACCCAGCGGGAGTCAGGGAAGAAATCCCTTCTGGGGGAGCCAGTCATTGAGAAACTCTGGGAAGGAAAGTGTCTGTCTCTTCACTCAGTCCTTGGGGATCCTGGACTCCTTGATTGCGTGCCTGCAAGAATCTCAGCTGCAATCACTGATAACTTCAAACCCAAGACAACACTGCTGGTGCTGGAAGCAGGAAGTCAGAAAATGCAAACCCTCACTCCTTGATGAGAGGTGGACCCAAGGGATGTTGCTGAGCTCCCAGGACACCTAAGGAGCTTGTGCTAATGATTACGTGGCCGTCACTCTATGGAGGCACTAAGTGCTTCCACACATTGATGCATTTAATTCTTCAAACCACCCTGTGGCAGCAGTGCAAATTCTAACCCCAATGCAATGCCACTACATGCCCAACAGAAGGGCTACAATGAGAAAGAAAACCCACGTGTTGGTTGGGCATGGACCAGCCAAAAATCTCACTCACTGCTGGTGGCAGTGCCGATTGCACCACCACTGTGGACGACTGCCTGGCAGTTCACTAAAGCTAACCTTACATATACCGCATGACCCAGCCATTCCACACCTGGGGGGTCTATCCAACAGAAACATGTACGTGTGTGCACCAGAAGGTACGTACCACAGCAGCACTGTTGTACCAGAGACTCCCCGAATGATGTTCGAATGAGCCAACAACCATATGCAACAATGTGGGGCCATCTCACAAACATGATACTGAAAAAAAGAAACTGAACCCCAAAGCCTACATATTGTGTGATTCTATCTATGTAAAGTTCAAAAACAGGCCTAATGAATCTGTGGTGTTAGAAGCCCGGTTAATGGTTATCTTAGGCACAGGGTCTAGTGCACCCTCTGCTGCTCTAAGGAGGTGGGAGGGAAGTTTCTGTGGTGCTAGTGATATTCTGTTTCTTGAACTGGGTGCTGGTTTTATGAGAGTGTTCATTTCATGACAAGTCAATGAGCCACACATTTAGATTTGTGCTTTTTTCTATATGTATGTTACTGTTTTGGTTTGCTAAAGCTTCCAGAATGCAATAAACCAGGAATGGGTTGGCTTTTACAATGGGGATTCATTAACTTACAATTTGTAGTTCTTAGGCCACGTAAATGTCCAATTCAAGACATCAACAGGATGATACCTGGACTCTAAAGACAGGCTGCTGGCATCTGGGACACCTCTGTCACATGGGAGGCACATGGCCAACGTCTACTGGTCCTTCTCTCCTGGGTTTCATTGCTTTCAGCTTCTGGATCCAGTGGCTTCCTCCCTGAGCTTCTGTGGGTCCCTTCTTAGCTTCTCCGGGGCTTTTCCCTGAATTTCATCTCTGTGCTGTCTCTATGTGTCCTTTTTCCTCTTGTAAAGTCCCCAGCAAGGGATTAAAACCCACCTTGAATGGGGTGGGTCACATCTCAATTGAAACAACCTAACCAATAGATCCCAACCACAGTAGGTCTGCACCCACAGGAATGGATTAAAAGAACATGGCCTTGGAGAGATAGCTAAGATAGCAGCATAGAGAGGAGTGGAAGATAGTCAGTCCCCCTGGAACAACTAATAAACAACCAGGAACAACTAGTAAATAATCTGGAATAACTGCAGGGGACGAATGCCCGAGATCACAGCATAAAATCTGTAAGAACTGCGGATCCAAGCTGGGAGCTCCCACAACCCAAACTGCAGAGCTTCGTAGTGCTAGAGAGACGCACTCCCCCAGCAAGCGAATATAGCTCAGCCAAGCTGCAACTAGGGTTTTAATTAACAAGCATGGACTGCCCACTACAAGCTACAAATCCACAAAAAGCAGACAGAGGCTTTTGGTGACGACTGATCTTGGATAGCCAGAGGACCTCTCTGGGAGGGAGGGGGAGCCCAGAGAACTGGGTGCTGTCTCTGGCCAATGGGTGAAACTGACAGGGTCTGCAGACTGACCCTGGCAGAGGGCTTTCTGTCCCTTTTTCGGCTCAGTGGAGAAAGCCTCAACCATTTTCAATTCCCAGTGCTCAGACCCAGACAAGGGCGGAGATAGCAGAGTTAGAGACTATTCCAATGCTAATGACCTCTGCCTAGGGGGTGTATTTTCCCAGAGAGGAAAGAGGCGGTACCACGCTCTAATACCCACCTTCCATTCAGAACCAGACCCCAGAGCCTGGGGGAAAACAGCCACTCACCATACCTCCTTACACCAGTCTGGAGCTACAGGCTGACAGGCACTACCTGCTGGGCAGAAAAGCACAGTGACTTGAGGCCTCACAGGGTGTATCAATCTAAGACACCCTCATGGAAAAGGATACTATTGCCTCCTTTAAACCTGAGCCCATTCTGGTCTGGGAAAACCTGAACAGGGTAACCAAGGAAACCAGATGCCTAGGCAACAGAAAACTACAACCTACACTAAGAAAAACAAGGGTATGGCCTAGTCAAAGGACAAACTTACACTTCAATTGAGATACAGGAAATTAAACAACTAATACTAAATAAATTCAAAAAGTTTAGGGAAGATATGGCAAAAGAGATGACGTGTATAATGTAAACACTGTGTGTAAATAAGGTAGAAATCAAAAGTTCAAAAATCAACTGGCAGAATCTGTGAAAATGAAAGGCACAACACAAGAGATGAAAGACCGTATGGAGACATACAACAGCACATCTCAAGAAGCAGAAGAAAACACTCAGGAACTGGAGAACAAGACACCTGAAAGCCTTTACACAAAAGAACAGATAGAGAAAAGAATGGAAAAATATGACCAATGTCTCCAGGAACTTAAGGACAAAATGAAATGCAGGAATGTATGTGTCATGGTGTCCTAGAAGGAGAAGAGAAGGGAAAGGGGGCAGAAGCAATAATAGAGGAAATAATCAATGAAAATGTCCCATCTCTTAAGAAAGACATAAAATTACAGATCCAAGAAGCACAGCGTACCCCAAACAGAATAGATCTGAATAGGCCTATGCCAAGACACTTAATAATCAGATTATCAAACGTCAATGATAAAAAGAGAATCCTTAAAGCAGCAAGAGAAAAGCGATCCATCACATACAAAGGAAGCTTGATAAGACTATGTGTGGATTTCTCAATAGAAACCATGGAGGCAAGAAGGAAGTGGGGTGATATAGTTAAGATACTGAAAGAGAAAAAACACCAACCAAGGGTCCTATATCTGGCAAAACTGTCCTTCAGATATGAGGGAGAGCTTGAAATATTCTCTGACAAATAGACAATGACAGAGTTTGTGAACCAGAAACCTGCTCTACAGGAAATACTAAAGGGAGCACTACAGACAGAAAGGAAAAGACAGGAGTGAGAGGTTTGGAACACAATTTTGGGAGACAGTAGCACAGCAATGTAAGTACACTGAACAAAGATGACTGTGAGTATGGCTGAAAGAGGAAGGTTAGGAGGATGTGGGACACCAGAAGGAAAGAGGAAAGATAAAGACTGGGGCTGTATAACTCAGTGAAACCCAGGGTGCTCAACGATTGTGATAAAAGGTACAAATATGTTTTTACATGAGGGAGAACAAATGAATGTCAACATTGCAATGTATTAAAAATAGGGTGGGATGGGGGGAAATACAATCAATGCAAACTAGAGACTATAGTTAGCAGAAACAGTATATTATGCTTCCTTTAATATAACATAGGCAATATACCAAAGCTAAATGCATATGGCAGGGGTGGGGTGGGACATAGGGGAAGGGTATGGGACTCTTGGCATTGGTGATGTTGTCTGACTCTTTATTCTACTTTAGTTTAATGCTATCTGTCCTTTTATTGCTTCCTAGCTGTCATGTTTTGTTTTGTTTTGTTTTTTCTCTTTTATTCTTTTTCTCTTGTCTCTCTACCTTCTTTGAGTCTTCCTCCTCCTTTGTGGAAGAAAATAGTGATGTCCTTATAGAGATAGTGGCAATGGTGGTAAATACATAAATACGTGACTATACAGGGAACCACTGATTATTTACTTAGGAGGGACTATATGAGGTGTAAACAAAACCATCTTAAAAAAAATGGGTTGATGAAGAAACCTTGAGGAGTGTACTATATTGAGTGAAATAAGACAGACACATAGGACAAATTTTGCAGGGTCTCACTGATATGAACTAATTATAATATGTAAACTCATAGAGATGAAATGTAAGTTATCAGGATATAGAACAAGGCTAAAGAATGGGGAGCGGTTGCTTATTATAAGCAGAAATGTTCAACTAGGGTGAATTTAAACATTTGGAAATGGACAGAGGCGATGGTAGCACATTGTGAGAATAAATAACAGTGCTGAATGGTGAGTGAAGGTGGTGGAAAGGGTAAGCTCAGAGTCACACATGTCACCAGAAGGAACATTGGAGGTTAAAAGATAAGAACATGTAAACAGTGAATCTTGTGGTGGACAATGTCTGTGATTAACTGTACAAATATTAGAAATCTCTCTCGTGAACTAGAACAAATGTATGACACTATAACTAGAAGTTAATAATAGAGGGGCCTATAGGAAAAGAATGTCCCTATTGCAGACTATGTACTACAGTTAGTAATATTTTAACATTCTTTCATCAACAGTAACAAATGTACTATACCAAAACTATGAATCAATAATGGAGGGGGGGATGGTTAAGGGTATGGGAGGATTTGAGTTTCCTTTTTTGTGTGTATCTTTATTTCTTTTCAGGAATAATGAAAATGATCTAAAAATTGAAAGAAAAATTAATTGTGGTGATGGATGCACAGCTGTATGATGGTAAAATGGGCAATTGATTGTACACTTTGGATCTTTGGATAATTGTATGGTATGTGAAAAATCTCAATAAAAAAATAAAATAAAAAGAACATGGCCTTTTCCGGGGTACATAACAGCTTCCAAACCACCAGTTATATTTCAATAAAAAGTCTTCAAAAATTAAAGTCTTCTAAAAAAAAAAAAATTAAAGCTCTACATGGAAGGAAAGTAACTATCTGCACTGAGGAAACTAGGCACAGGTGATTTAAGTAACTTCCCCAAGGTCAGATGGCCAGCAAGGGTCAGAGCCAGGATTTGCTCTAGTGTCCAGACACTCAAGCACTGTCCTGTGCTGCCTCTTAGGAGAAGGGGATGTCTCAGCACATGTCCTGCACTGTCTTGTGCAAACCCTGGAGGACCCCGAGCACAATGCTTGGTACTTCATAGGTGTCCAGTACCTGTTTTATGTTGACTAAATTCCACCGGAAACCACTTCCAGCAGGTTACATGATTTCCATCGCCACAGCTCTGGACCAGAATGTCAGGACAGGTAACTACATTTATCCCATGGATGCTAGAAATGATTCTGCAGACCAAGAAGAAGCCATTTCTCACCCCACCCATCCCATCCCTTCTAGAGCCCTCATACGGTGCAGCAGACCAGGCCCAGTCTCCTCTGGGTTGAACACTTTTGTCGGCAGCTGGTGATGGACACTGTTTCCAGGGACCTTGGAGAAGCTGTTTCATCCACTTAGAAAGAACTCTCCAGGCCTCCGGGAGCAGTTCACGGATCAGAGTGCAATCCAAAGGATTTAGGACCCAGACTATGAGATGTAAAATCAGTAAAAGTCAAATTGGACCATCTTTTCTCCAGAGAAGAGCTGGTACCTAATTTCAACCCGTTCACACACACTTATTCTCTCCTAAAGTAAGACACCACACACCCTGAGTGCACAAAGGTGAACAAAACACAGTCCATGCCTGCAAGGAGCTCACGAAGACACTGAGGGGTCCGACATGCAAAAGAAGGAACCTAACCACTGTTAGCCTTGGAAAGCTCCCACTTCATAGCATCGAGGCGAGAATGCAAGGTGATCATGCAGGTAGAGCGTCTAGTTAGCACTCCATGCATGTCACCAGCCGTTATTCTCATTATTTGCAATAACATGGCATGGAAGTATTTGTGGGTGTCAGTGAGCAGTCGAAGGCGAAAGTGTCCAATTTACCTGGTACAGGGTGATGAGGGAAAGCTTCAGAGATGTTACTTCTCGCTGGGGCCTTTCCAGGGCATCTGCTCATATCAAGAGCTGCCCCCAACCTCTACCCCACCTGTCCCAGGCCTCACGCCAGCTCCCTCCACAGAAAACGAGGGAAACCCGGGTCCAAGGACATGCAGGACCCCCCTGTCCCCACAGTGTGGTTCTGGCCCCCAAACACCTGTTTTTCAGAGAGGGTGAGGGCCCCCAGACCCAGAGGCTCAGGGTCCCCTCTCTTGCCACGCACCTCCGAGCAGAAGCTGCTGCTGCCACCTCCAGCGTCACCTGCTGCTCCCTCTCCTCTCACAGACCCCGTGACCTGCTGGAGACAGATCTGGCTTTCGGCTGCGAGGTGGACGCTGACTGTGGCCTCCAAGTTTCCCCTTTGCCTCCACGACTCCCCTACTCGCCCCTTCACAGAAATGCCCCTGGGCCTGGCTCTTGGCACGTCCCCATGTCTGGGAGAGGGGGCACGTGGGCCCCAAGGGAGACAGGGCATCTGGGGAGCACAACTCCTCCCTGCCAGTTTCCCGGGAGAGGAAAAGTTGGCCTGTCAGAAATGTGATAGAACTGTCAAAAGTACATCAAAACAGTTATATACATTGTGATCTCTAAGTCACAGTTCTGTTTGTTCTGTGACAGTGTAAAAATAACAAAATTCAAATCAAGATGGAAAATAAAAACGAAGAAAGCCTTTCAACAGTGGTTGTAAACAACGTCTAAACAAAAGTCCCTTTTTTTCCTTCTCTCAGTGATCTATTTATGTGCATCTCCTTCTCATCCCACCTCCTGCTTCTCGTTCCCTTCTCTCCCCTCCATTGGGGGTTTTCTCCATCCCCAGCTCCAGCTTCCTGGGAGGGCTTGTAGGGGACTCACCAGGGCCTCCCACCAACAGGAGCTCCGTGTCCCAGTTTGCAACTTGGGTTCACATCATGAGAGACCTTGTGCCAGTTTGAATGTATTAAGCCCGCCAGAAAAAGCCATATTCTTTGATGCAGTCTTGTGGGGCAGACGTTTTAGTGCTGATTAGATTGGAATCCTTTCAGTGTTTCACCAGCTGTGGGTGGTGACTCTGATGAGATCATTTCCATGGAGGCGTGGCCCCACCCATTCAGCGTGGGCCTTGATTACTGGAGCAGTATACAAGCTCAGACAGAAGGAGTCAGCTTGCTACAGCCAAGAGGGACACTTTGAAGAATGCACAGGAGCTGAGAGAGGAGCTGCATTTTACAGAGACATTCTGGAGATGACCTTTGAAAGCAGACTTATGCTCTGGAGAAGCTAAGAGAGGAAAAATGCCCCAAGAGCAACTGAAAGTGACATGTTGGAGAGAAGCTGCAGCCTAGAGAGGAACATCCTGGGAGAAAGCCATTTTGAAACCAGAACTCCAGAGCAGACACCAGTCATGTGCCTTCCCAGCTAATAGGTTTTCTGGACGCCATTGGCCATCCTCCAGTGAAGGTACCTGATTATTGATGTGTTACCTTGGACACTTTATGGCCTTAAGACTTGTAACTGTGTAATCAAATAAACCCCCTTTTATAAAAGCCAATCCATCTCTGGTGTTTTGCATTCCTCCAGCATTAGCAAACTAGAACAGACCTCACAGAGTCTGATGGGGGCTGGGGGACGGGCAGAGTTGGGGGTTGGGGGTGGGGGGCAGTCCTGCTCTCCAAGCTGGAGGCTTCAGTCTCCCAGGTCGGCAGTCCACCGTTGACTCACGGACCCCCTCCACAGACCCTGTCCCCCAGGCTGCCCCTCGGACCCCAGCATTGCTCCCAAATGGCTCACGCACCTGCCGCCACCTCCCAATGCCCATCTCTTTGAAAACTTTCCATTTAGAGAATGAGTTTGGAGCAATCTCTAAGAGGAAAGAACCAGTCTGTATAAACACACTTGGCAAACTCCAAAAGCACGTTCTTCTCTGCTCAGCAACTCAGTAGACTGTGTCCTGAGCACCCACTGTATACCTTGCCCTCTACTGGGGTCGTGTCATGAGGCCCTCTCTGTACAGAGGGCTCCCTCCAGTTTGAGACTTGCCATCAACCATATCATAGGTGCTTGGGGATGTTTGTCAAATGAAGGAACTAATGCTCTAGCAAATACCTGCCTCCTCTGTCTGGGAAAGTTTGATTCATTTAGCCATTGGATACCTAATCTATTGAGTGGTCATTAGCTGAAAGATCCAGAAGACAACAGAACCATGAACATGAAAGATGCCTAAAGGCATGGGAGAAAAGGAGGAGGAGCCCAGAGGGCAAGAAGTCAAAGGCATCCACATGGCCAAAGAGGGATAAGGAGGTGAGCAGGGCCGTGGAACACTGAGACTGCCGACAAACACGGGAGCCAGTTGGGCAGCCCAGGGAAGGAAGGGTTGAGGAAAAGCCTAGAATCAGGAAAGCACACGGGGCCTTAGAGAAAAGCCGGAACACCAATCCCTCCAGAATATAAGGAGAAATGAGGGTGGCCGGGCAAATAACCCAGTGGCTGTGGCACTGGAGGCTGGAGGACAGGGCGGAGTGCAGGTTTCTTCCTTTTAAGTGTCAGTTCCCCATTTTAACTACTTGCATGCTTTATTCGATAAAAATAAGAATTAATTTTAAAATACACTAATAAGCTAAATTTTTATTATAAGCTAAATTTTAAGTTTGTGGAGGAACTTAATTCGCTTCACCCCATCAAGTTCTTGTCAAACACACACAAAGTCGTTGGTTGGCAGTACATGGCCATCACAATTCAGGGTAGTAGGCAGAATTTATGATGGCCTCCAAGAGTCCCTTCCCCTGGCATAAAGTCCTGGCTAATCCCCTCTCCCTAGGTGAGGACAGAACCTATGAATTCTGTCAATTGAAAATGAGATTCTGTCAATTGAAAATGAGATTGTCCTGTGTGGGCCTGACCTAATCAGGTGGGTCTTCATACACACCTTGAAGCTGCGGCCAGTGCTTTCCTGTTGGCCTGGAAGAAGCAAGCTTCCATGAAGTGGAGGAGGCAGCGTGGGAGGAATGGCAGGTGGCCTCCAGAAGCTGAGGACTCAGTCCTTCAAGCTCAAGGAACAAAATTCTTCCAACAACCCCAGGAGCTTGGAAGAGGATCCCAAGTCTCAGATGAGACCCCAGCCCCCAGTGGACCCCTTGACTGCAGCTTTGCAAAAGCCTGAGCAGAGGGCCCAGCTAACCCATTCCCAGAACCCAGATCCACGGATTCTGTGAGATAATTAAGGTGTGTTGTTACAAGCCACTATATTTGTGTTCATTTGTTATGCAGCAATAGAAATCCAATATGCTCAGCATCTAAGCTGTAGGAGGAGTTGGTAAGGCCCTTCGCGAGCAGCATAGATTGTTTGGAAACAGTCATTATACACATTTATTGACTAATAATAAAATATTGTTGAGTCAATCTCAAAAACACATTATCAGTTAAAATGATAGGGGCATAAAATTTGAATCAGGTGATGTGAAAATTGGAAACTGATTTCTGCTGGGGCCTCACTTGCTCCAGAGCCACATCTGTTCAAACAGGGAGCAAAAGACCTCAACCATCCGGATCCAATGACACAATCAGACAGCGTCTCCCCCAACTCAGCCCAGCCCTGACACCCCCAGGAAGACACCCAGATCCTCCAGCCAAATGATTTTAACCTTTAAATTGGCCTGAAAGAAGACTGACGGTGGGGTACATTGCCAGGAGCTGTCAGGAGAAAATTCCCAAGAACTAGTGGCTCTATTTTCTGCTCTCCTATCTGTTACAATATTGATCATCCAGTTGTTGTCTGTTCCCCAGTTAAACCCCAAACTGTACGAAGGCAAGAGGCCATCATCCTTCACCTCTTCATCCCCCCGAGTCAGACCAATTCCTGCCGCAGAGGAGGAAGAAGCTCTGGAAATATCCATTGGATGGCTGAACAAATGAGTAAAAGCTGACATGATGTATGAGTAAGTGGCTGCCTAGGACATGGGGAAAAAGTGCTTGTGATATTTATTTTTAACCAATGCTCATTTGTATCAAAATGATGCATGCAATTGTCTAAATAAAACTCACAGACTTACATAAAAGCAAGGCAGCAATCTCCTTCTGAACCCTTCTCCATCCTCCAGGCCTGGTCCCAAGAGACAACCACTCCCATCTCTTTTACCTGTTTATTCTGATATTTACCTCCATTTATCTTGATTTATCAACTTTAGACACCATACATTGATTTCCTATTATGTTGGGTAAGGATTTAATGCTCTTATACCACCTTGCCCTTATGTTTCCACTGTTGACTCCATTTCCATTCTCTTTATCCTCATAGCATTATAACTCTTTCATTCCCTTACTGTCATTTTAGTGGGGTTTCAAGAGCAAGAGAAGGAAAATGTATGTGGTCAATTCACTTATGCTTAAACTAAAGGTGAACACCCTGTTAAAGAAATGGGCAATTATATTGTCAGTGTAATCCTGTTCAAAATAGTTTGAGCTGCCTTTTCAAGGTGGAGGGTGGTAGTGGAAACTATGGTTCACCACCCAGATCCCTCCTCTGTGGCAGGGCAGCCATCCCCCAACAGCCAGGAGTGTCCGATGCTGAGGGCTCAGGGCTTTATCACTCTTCAGGGATACTGTGAAGGTTAGGTTCATGTGTCAACTTGGCCAGGTGATGGTACCCAGCTGTCCAGTCAAGCAAGCACTGGCCTAACCATTGCTGTGAGGATGTTTGTGGCTGGTTAATAAACCAACAGGCTGGTTTAGTAAATCACCAGTCAACTGGCTGCAGCTGTGACTGATGACTCAATGGAGGGCGTGTCTTCCACAATGAGCAAATGCAGTTGGCTGGATTGAATCCAATCAATCAGTTGAAGACTTTTAAGTGAGACAGATAGAGGACCTTCACTTCTTCTTTGGCTGACCAGAGAAGCATTTCCTGGTCAGTCCTTGTTGCCAGTTCATTTCCTGAGAAGTTCATTGAACATCTTCATTGGAGTTGCCAGTTTGCTGCCTGCCCTATGGGATTTGGACTCGTGCACACCCACAGTTGCGTGAGACAATTTTATAAGTCTTATATTCATAGATATCTCTCATTGATTCTGTTTCCCTAGAGAACCCTAATTAATACAGATACCCTCATTCAAAGAAGCCACCTTGGCCAAAGGGAGCCACTTCACCCCACCGCCACCACCACCACCACCATGGGCAGCCTGCAGCTGATGACTGGCACACCTCACCTGTCTCAGCTGAGGCAGCTCTGTGCAGCCATCCCAGCTCCAGAGCTCCCCAGGGGATCAGCTGAGACTTCTGTATTCCCAGGGGCAAGAAGATAGGCGGTCAACAAAGGTATTGCTTAATTTATGCAATAAAAATAAAACAAGAGTAGATGATCAGGAGGTTGAGAGCAGTTGTCCAATAAAAATTCATGAACCCTTAACCAGCTTCTAGACCTGAGCCAGTTCTCAGAACTAGAACCCATTGATCAAAGAAAAGGCCATATCCCCAGGAGGAAGGACCCACAACTCCACGACAAGTTTATATAGTAATGATTTACCCAGTCCTTCCCTTGGGGGAAATAATAGTGGCAATGAAACCACACACTGGAGAAAGGGGAATACACAGACATTTTAAGGACTGATGGACACAGAATCCAAGTTGACCCTGATATGTGGGGACCCAAAGTGAATTCATGGACACCTGTTAGAGTGGAGGGAAAAGACACCACGTAAAGTTTACAGCAAGCTCTGATAAAAGAATCTCAGCATAGTGCCCTGATGTTCTGGAGTAAGGCCATCCCATGTGCAGCAGAGAATGATGTGCTTCAAAAAAAAATTTAAAACTCCTGGTGTACTGAGCCCCATTAGAGACAGAGAATCTGATCCTGGAATATCAAGAAGACTATATTGGCAGAGCAACCCACTATAAAATGTGTTCTGTCAGACCCGCCAAGTCATATTAGGTGGGCCCAGCAGCAAATCAAAGTGGTATGTCTGGGAAAGGGTACAGACAAGACCATAGGATACAAGTAAGCTGCGTGAACAGATGGCTCGAATCCCTATGCCCACCACTGTCACACAGCACCGCTCCCTCAGCTCACGCATAGAGCCGCACGAGTGCCCCCTTAGGATCTGCTGACGGAGGCAGAAAAAGACTGAGCTTTGTTCACAGATAAGTCACCTTGATGTGTGGGTACAAGCTGAAAACAGACTGCTGCTCACTCAGGCATGGATCTTAAAAAAAACTAATGAAGGGAAATCCTTCCAATTGGCAGAGCTTTAATCAAGACACCTGGTCATCCATTTTGCATGTCAAGAGAAGTTGCCCAAGGTAAGAATATACAGAGACTCACGGGCAGTAGCAAATGGCTTGGCTGTTTGGCTCCTAGTAGAGACAGAGATGCTGGAACGATGAAGACAGGACATTGAAGATATGGCGGTCTGCAGTAGAGGCGTGTGGTGGAGCTATGGAGTGAGCATGAAGTGTTAAGATCTTTGCATTGCATGTGAATGACCACCAGAGAGTATTCACCACCCACCACGGAAGGGTCATTAAACAACCCACTAGACAGAATGACATGGCCAGTTGACATTGGCCAGCTTTTGTCATTGGCCATTCTCGTGGTGGCACAGTGGTTTGCAAATGGAGTAGCCATGGTGGTAGTGATAAAGGCTGAGAGTGGGCATAACAGCATGGACTTCCACTCACCAAGCCTGATTTAGCTTCTGCCGCAGCCGACTCTCCAGCCTGCCATCAACAGCTCCATGGCACCATTCCTCCAGGAGAACAGATATGCACCATCCCTCGAAGAGACTAGCCAGCAACTTGGTAGTGAGTACTTGATACTGTAGCCCCTCTATTCTAAAAGAAGCAGTGATTCTTCTTGACTGGGATAGATGTATTTTACAGGTATGTGTCTGCTTTTACTGCTTGGAGGTCCTTGGCCAGCAGTGAGGGCTCACAGAGTATCTGATCCACTGCCACGAGATCTGGCATCAGACAGCCTTGAACTAAGGGACCCACTCTACAACAAAAGGTGTTGCCACACTGGGCATGTGACCATGGGATCCACTGCCCACTGCTCCTGTCACCCCCCGTGCCCCTCAGAAAGTGCCAGCCTGATAAAGAGATGGTATAGATTCCCTGAGGTGATGAAGCATTCACCATAAACCAATGACCATTATTTGACACTGTGTTCCCCAAACATAGTATATAGGGGTCTGGGAACCAAGAAGAGGAAACAAGAATGACCATTTGCCATCAGTCCCAGGCACCCACTGCAGGAATTTGTGATTTCCTTCCTCACAGCTTTAGGCACTGAGGGTCTAGAGAATCTGGTTCCAAAGGGAGAATATCTGCACCGTGGGACAAATAAGACTCACATTGAACTTTAGGCCAAAAGTGCTGAATAGTTACAAGTGCCAAGAGACCAAAAAACAAGGAAACAACCACAGTGCTGGTGGGGGGAATCGGCCCTAATCAGCAGGAGGATGATACACGACGGAGTGGAGAAGAAAAGTTTGACACCCGGGTGATTCACTGGGGCTTCTCTCAGTGGTCCCTGCCCATTTTCACAGTTAACAGAAAATGCCACTGCCTAAGATGGGCATGGTGCCCTGGGGCTCGGGCTTATGCTGAGCCCACAGCATGTGCAAGCCACGTTATAATCAGTTAAGTCATTTAGAGGTGCGGGGACGCTGTCCCAGAGTGAGGAGAATCCAGTAGAGGAAGAAGATGTCAGGTGTCATTCACAGCCTCAAAAGAGCTATAGCGGCAGGGGCTGTAGTTCATCTAACTAACCTTCCTCTTGTAAGTTTCCCCTGAGAAAGACCCACTGGAATTCTGGAGAAACTGCCCCCTGATGGAGTGAGTTTATGGGATAAAGCAAGAGGACCCAAATGAGGGAGACTGAGGATGCCAACCAGACTTCAGGACCAAGGCTCATCCCTCCCAGCCAAGATCCTACCGGGATTACCCAAGGTCACCCCATCCCCAGGGATAAAAAGGCCCAATTTCTTTGCCTAAACTGGAAGCAACTCTGCAAGGACATCTCAGATCCAGAGTGCCAGTGGCACCGGCTGTGCCCTGGTAGCGACTGCCTTCAACTCCTCCCGATTCAACTCCTCCCTGTGCCCACACCTGCATCCCTGCCTCCTCGCAGGAGCTGTTCCCACGGTAGGGGAGGCAGCTTCTAAGAAGAACTCCCAATGATCCCCACCTCTGGGATTCATGCCCTAGTGTAATCTCCTCTTTCTGGGCACGAGCCGGGTTTATCGATTTACTTCTACTGAATAGAACTTGGCAGAAGTGAAGGGATGTCACTTCCAATGTTGGGTCATAGAAAGACTGTGTCTTCCACCTGGGGGTCTCTGGGTCACTCTCTCAGATCACCAGCTGTCACATCAGGAGGACCCCCATGCACCAGTGGAGAGGCCCACGTGGTGGGGGGCGGAGGCCTGCCAGCAACCACTCCAGCGAGCCCAGAAGCAGATCCTCCACCATCTGCCAGTGAACTTGGACGTGGAATGCCCTCCCCACGCTGAACCTTCACACGTGGCCCAGCCCTGGCCGACGCCTTGACTACACCCTCACGACAAACGCCGAGCAAGAAGCACCCAGGTAGGCGATTCTTGAGTCCCAGTAACAGCCGTCAAGAAAGCTGTCGCAAGCCACTGTGTTTTGGAGAAATTTGATACCCAGCAATAAATATCATACAAACGCCGTCCCTGATAAACCTCTTGCCCACACGTCTTCTCAGAGTCTGTATTTGGGGAACTCAACTTAAGCCAGAGCCCTCCTCAAGGCCTTCACGGAACAAAGCCCCTCGTTTCCTGCTTTTGTCTTTTGATACAATTTGATCAAAATTATATAAAACTTGGCCCACAGTGTAGCCAGTAAAATCTGGAAAAGCTGCAGTGGACTAAGTCCCTCATCCAACGTATAAATTTAGAGCAAAGTCTTTTAACCTACAGAGGAGGATTTAGAGCCTCCTCCCGAGGTGTCGGCTGCGGTGTGGCCAGGCTGAAAGCCAGGGACTCGGCCGGGAGCAGCTGCTGGGGCCCCACAGGCGGGCAGAGGGGCCGGGAGCTCAGGGAAGGCGATGGCCGCTGCGGGGAGGGCAGGATGACGGCGAGCGGCCCATGGCTGTTCCAGAGTCAGCGAACACCAGGCCTGAGCTGGGTGCCCCCACCCCACCGGGCGCCTGAGCTTACCTGCCAGGCAGACCTGGCTCCCGGTGGCTCTACAGAGCCTGGAGTGAGTGTGGCCTGAGGCAATTTTCCAGATAACTGTGGCAAAACATTCCTCCACGTCTCCTGTGGAGCGTCTCCCGGGTACCGTGCAGGCGTGGAGACTGGCAGCAGGTGGTGACGAGCACGTGCTTCAGAGGCAAACAGGTGGTTCTGAATCTCAGCTCTTCTACTTAATCGTATAACCACGGACAGTGCACTCAGCCAACTAGCCTCAGTTTCCTTATCTGAAAAATGGGGAAATAATAGCATCTGTTTCAGGGGAAGGATGTGAGGATTACATGAGGGACTGAATGCAAGGAGTTTAAAGCATGGCCTCTGCCTGTCATATACCGGAATTAATGTCAGTTGTTGAACTTTGCTCATGTTGGATTCGGTAATAGAATCCACCACGGATAGAACCGGGGATCAGGCCACCTCGGCGTGGGCGCACTGCGAGGAGGAGCTCACCTTTGCGGGCTTCCTCGTCATATCCCACACCCCAGCATCTCTCCTCCCTCCCTTCCTCCCTTCCTCCTTTCCTCCTTTCCTTCCTTCCCTCCTTCCTTCCTCCCTTCCTTCCCTCCTTCCTTTGTCCCTTCCTTCCTTCCTGCTTCCTTCCCTCCTTCCTTCCTCCCTTCCTCCTTTCCTCCTTCCTTCCTCCCTTCCTCCCCTAATTCCTTCCCTCCTTCCCTTCTTCCTCCCTTCCTTCCTCCCTTCCTTTCCTCCCTTCACCCTTCCTCCCTTCCTTCCTTCCTTCTTCCTTCCCTCCTTCCTTCCTCCCTTCCATCCCTCCTTCCTTTCTCCCTTCCATCTCTGCCACAGTCTGAAGCCTTCAAGAAAAGGCCGAAGAACTTAAGCCAGTATTGCCAGAAATGGGATCTGCTCCTTCTTCCAGCTGCTTCCCACATACTCTGGGCTGATCTTCCAGGGAGAGTAAAGGAAGGGCAAGACCCCCTGCCTGGCTCCAGGAGGCTGATGAGAGGAGCAGTGAGACAAACAAATAAAAATCTAACTAGGCCAAATGGAGAATTTTTCTAGTTCCCTTCACGAAGATCATGAACAAGTAACCTGTCAACTAGATCGTGGTCAAAGTCCTCTCCAAAAGGTCCTGCCTACCCTGGGTTCTCCGGGCACTTGTGGAAAGAGCCCTGGGTTTTGTGGCCGCCTGGCTGATGTCCCCACTTAGCTGCCGATTAGCTCCACAGCCTCGGATGCCCCGGCTGACTTCTTGGCCTCAATCTGTGAACAGAAACAACATTTCCATCTTAAAGGAGATGTTGGGGTACTGAGATATTTGTGGGTGTGGCTGACCCAACTCTGACACACAGTCAGAAGGGAAATGTGGGTCTGTGGGGGTTCAGTTTCCAAACAAAGTGACCTGGGCCTCTTCTCCCCACTGCGCCCCATCCCCCAGGGGACCTACCTGATCTGAGGAGCCCCTTCTGGTTTCTCATTTCAGCACGGGACCCTCACCAGAACCCCTCACCCCGGCTCAGCATATTGGGCTCAGGCTTTCAGGCCGAACACCAGCCTGAGTCTTGGCTCCACCGCTGTAAATATGTTTCTTAGCCCCAGGCCTCTCATCTGGGAAATGGTGATCATTGGCAGAGTCATTTTTTTTAACTTTTGGAAATTTTAAAATATGAGATATAAAGTTAAGAAGGTATATCATTTCCAGAAAAAAACAACTGTCCACGCAGAAAAGCAACACACGTAAACGGCATGAGACGATGCCGAGTATATAAATGATGTTTGATAAGTGTTGACCATTATTATCATTAACATGAATTTATTTTATAAAAAGGTCAAAATGATACTTAATAAATGATCCCTGGAAGTCCACAAAACAGTGTCATCACAAGTACAGGTGAGAGATTTTGTTCTTATAAACTCTGTGCATGACTTTTATAAATGCTATGGCTCCTTTGACTCATTTTATTACACCAAATAAGGACTATACATAATAAAAGAGATATCATGAAAAATGCCAGCTAGAAATCAAGACATTCGTCTTCTTCCTCCGATTCTGCCACTGTGGAAGCCTCGTGATAGGCCAGGAGCTTTCTTCTAGCTTTCTTGTTCCTCGGATGTCCTATCAATAAGACGGAATATTAATTCCAGCCTGAATGTCCTTAGAGTATTGTCGTGTGGCTAGGAATCCATTTAGCCCCACATCCTTCCAGTAAACAGTTCTCAGGCATCAACATTTTATGAGTAGGGAAGTCTCTGACCTTTGAGAACCTACAGCCTCTTTGGGGATGAGCCGTGCACATAAATAACCAGAATTCAAAGGAAACCCTTCCAGGGCTTTGAGAGATCCACAGGTGACGAGCTCCGGGAGCCAGAGAAGAGGAGATTGCTTCCAACTGGGGAAAATCAGAGGCGGCTTCACAGAGGTGTGGGCCCATGAAAGAGGCACTAACATGTGCATAGGACTGGATCAGAAGCAGTGGCAAAGAACAGGTCCAAGAAGCAGCGGATGACACAGCACACCTCAAAATGTAGGGTGCACAAAAGTTGAAATGAGACTGAAAAGTCAAGTTGTGGCTGGACCATGGAGGCCTTCAATGTGGTTAGGTGCATTGAGAGAGGGCTGAGCCCCCCAAGTGGAAGAATCTGGGGAGGAACTGGCAGCAGACCCCCTGAGAAGCCATCCCAGAAGCACTCAGTCATCAGCAGGTGATTCATTCCACCTGCCCCACATGCAGCCCTGATGGAACCAGCCTGGCACACCCTGAGCCCAACTCGCTGGCTCCACAGATGTCAGTGCGGGGAAATAAAGGCAGATCCCATCCTTTTAGTTAACCAGATAATGCCCACATAGCCCCATTCCCACTTCAGAGTGCTGGCACCACCTTGGAAAAGAAGCAAGGGCGTATGTTTTATTATCTGTTAGTTCATTCCTACTATCCAGAAGAAAAGATTATTCATTCTCAGCCTGTATGTAGACTGATTGGTGAGTGCTGGTTCAATAGTGTAATTATACGAGAAAACTTAAGTTCAGCAATGATAGCTTGACAGCTATCAGCTGCACCCTCTGGAAACAAAAATGGAGTTTGCATAGTGCGTTAATTTACCCAAAGGAGCAAAGAAAATCTTCACCCCACACATGCTGCAGGCAAAGCAGAGCCCAGCCCGCCAGCGGCACCCATCTCTACATCCTCCGTGGCTTCGAGTCTGCCACTTTGCAGGCTCCAACTGGTACCAGTGAGTGAAAGGCCAATTTCTCACAATGGGAAAAAGGAGAAATAGGGTCAGAGGCCAGGCATGAGCAAAAGTTTCTATAAAATAGACCGTTCTGTCTCCTCTCCATGCAGATCAAAGGTAGCCCTTTACTTTTCTCCCTGAAGCTCAGAACAAACACTTAGGGATATCCTCCCATTTCATCACACTCAGCATCAAATCACTCCCACAGGCCGGCAGTTTCCATGCCTGACTAATACAGTCCTATCCCCTCCTCTCTGTTCCCTCAGTCTCATCCCCTCTCCCCACATTTAGAGAGATCTCATTATGATTCTAAGCAGACAGGGGCTAAATGTGTACTAATTCCACTTCCCCTTCTGGGCTCACAGAAAGACTTCCTTCCCAGCCTTCTCTGCAATTATGTTTTGCCACATGATGTGGGACATGGAAGGAAATTATCCATATGACTTTCAGTCCTGACCACAGAACCCCGTAAACAACTCTCCCTTCTCTTCACCTTCCACAGCAAACATGGAGGCCAGGATTAAAAATAGTGGCATGGCAAAATGGAGCAAGCCTGGATCCCTGGGTCACCAGTCAAGGGAGATCTGCCAGGAGGGCCTTCCAATCCACATCAAACTCTTTTTAGGTCAAGTCACTGAGCGCTGAGGTTTGCTCGTTGCCACAGCTTAGTATGGCCTTCCTGACCAATACAGGCCCCCTCCAACTTGCCTGGATAACTGTAGCCCCAACAAAGATTCCATCTCAGAAGACTTTGGACATAGGCTGGTTAAGCTAAGTAGAATGCCAAGAGCATAGGACACTCTATGACACAACTAGGCATCATGGAACATCCTCCTAGACCATCTAGAAAATGTGAATACTGAAGGCTTTCATGTGACTATATTTCTGCTTCATTTGCCAAAGTGTAGAGTCCACAATAACTACAGAATATAATGTTTTATTTTATGTTTAGTGGCATTTCATCCATTGGCCTAGACGTGCTTGGGTATTTACTTAGGAAAAAAAATGTTTTAAGGCTATTGTGTACCATGTGACATATAAAATGTGCACCACCTGATTTCACCATAAGAATGGTTGCCAAAACCTATCCCCTAATAGTGTGCTCCCCTGGCTGCTGTTAAAATCAATCCGTCCACAGAGAAATTCAACCAGTCAGAACTGGGCGTCATGAACTGCTCACAAAAACAGTCTTTGTCAACACTCATTTTCACAACTCAATACCTTAGCTGTAGTCTTAACTCATGATACACTTTGTAAGCTGCAAATATCAATAGAAAAATTACCCATAATTTGTGACTAAAATGATATTCATAATAAACATTCCAAGAGCCTTTGAGAGGCCACAACAAACCCAGAGACTTGGGTTCAAACAGAGGAGCCATGGATGGGAGAGACATGTGGTCTAGAGTGATCAGGGAGAATAGAATAAAAAAGGCAGACTGAGCTGGGACAGATTCAGAGAGCTGAACAAGTAGGATGCCACAATAACAAAATATAAAACACGTTTCCCCTAGTGGTTGGACAGCAGATGAGAAAAATTAGATATCAAAGGCTGGAAAGATGGAGAACGATGTTATGCAATAGCCAACTATTCAGTAGAACTGTCACCTGCCATTATTTGGGAGGCAGACTAAGTGCCTACTGAGCTTATGACTTAGGGGAGATGGTTGGAAAGACCCGGAATGTTGCTGTGTGTTGGTTGCTCCTCCCTGCATTTGTCAAGGGATTACAAAAAGATATGAGTTCAGGAAACTCATCACCTGGTTTGCAAGTACAAATGACAGGGAGTAGAGAGAGCCCAGAAATTAGGGCCCATCTGCTATACACCAAAATGTAAGAGAAGAGGCTGAAAATTGCTTTGGGCAACTAAGGTCCATTAAGACTTCTCAGTTAAGCAGAAGGACTCAGTCTTGCAGCAAACATTAAATTAAGGATGCTATCTTCCCACCCAAGTCTACTGTACTAGATGGTCTCCAGATAACTGCCATTAAGACGAGAGATAAAGCATGAGGGAACATAAGCAAATAAATAAGCCTTGCTTGGTAATTATATCTAGGAAAGAACTTTGGGTGAAGTTAATGGACACGTGCAACTGGATGCAAGCAACTATATCAGAAGCCTGCTAAGTTTTTGAATGAATTATGCTACCAAAGAATCTATAATCCTGGCCTAATAAAGCTTGGGATTATTAAACAACTCTCAAGTCCCTTCAGCTTGCACCAGGAAGAAGCAAGCAAGGAGGGAACATTCCCAAGTGCCCATAAAGGGTGACGGACCTGGAGAATCTTCCCGGGAATGGAGCCAGGGACCATGGGAATAGCGGACAAGAGTTCCTCTCAGAATCAAGGCTAATTAAGGAACTCCCCCCTTAGCTGGGCAGAAGTTTCCTCAGTGGACCAGTATCCTGTGTGCGTCTTCCATTCCTGCCTTTTGTGAAGTGCTCAGCCATCACTATGCCACCATTTACACTGGGTGGGGGGGGGGGGCAGACTACCTGTCTGTTGGCTCTTTGTTACTGGGCCACCATGAGCCACATCCAGACCTGAAGGTTCTGCCCATCACCTGGAGTGCCAGGAATTTGAGCTGGATGCAATTAACCAAATGGGGCTTGAGGGGGGGGGGTGTGAATGATCAAAGGGTGGAAAGAAGCATGTGCACAGGTATTTGCTATCCAGGGAGACAGGCTGTGGCCAGGACAAGAAGCCATCCACCAATTCATGCTGCCCTTGCGCACTGTGGATTGTCACGAGAGGCAGCTGTCAAACCAGGGACTGCATTTCCCGCCTCCCCCACCCCTTGCATCTAGGTGTGGCCAAAGACAGTCTTGCCAAAAGAATATGTGCGGAAGAGAAGTGTATCACTTCCAAGTTGGGGTTCTTAAGAAGTGGCTGTTTTCCTCTCCACTCTCCTTTTCCCCTTCTGCCGGCTGGAAGACAAAAGCTCCAAGGTCGTGGGCAAGGGTGGAGCCAAAAGATGGAAACTATCTGGAAGCCCAAACCTGCCAATCAGGAGCACCCAAGGTGGCTGGTTACATGAGTAGAAATAAACCTGTATTGTGCTAAGTTTTTGAAATTTGGGCAATATAATTAGAAACTAGAGCTTCCCTAATTATATCTTAATACACTAGTGGATTATCTGAAGCAGTGTTCTCCAGTTTTTGTGTTTATAGCATATTTCAAATGTTAGAATTTTTGTCAGCCCACTTGATGGGACCAAATTCCATCCAAATTGTCACAGTGCTCACTTTGACCTTGTGTTGCTGCTTCAGTGGATTGATTTACTTCCTCTCTTACATATAAAGGAGGCAACATTCTTGCATTTAGCAGTGAATATGTGATCTCCCTGTAGCACAGTTGTGCCAGGATGCCATCCCTCTTGCAACATGCTTTTCCCAGTCTACACCCTACCACTCGACCCATTCAGCTCAACATTCTACTCCCACTGCACCAGAGCTCGTTGTCTCAAAAATTAATCTTACACATTGCTCAGTGTTCTGTGCTCACCTGTGAGGGTTGACGATTCACCCACTGGTTGAGAGCCTCTGTTTCAAAGGTTGGAAATACCCAAGCACAAGCATCCCCCTTGACTCAGAGATTCTTCGTGCCCAGGGATCTCAATGAAAGTTTTCACTTGCGCAGGAAAGCATTTCCGCTAAGGTCAAACTTGACTCGAGAGCTCAAAGTCAAGGGAGGATGAAATTTCTGTGTCTGTTTCAGAGTGTTTTGGTGTCACTGGGCTGAGGGAAGGGAAAATCCGCTGCCGTCCTGACCGTGATAATAAAGCAAACAGCAGCCTACGGGAGAGCAAGTGCAAAAGCCACACACAACAAAAGGAAAACTGAATAGCTAATTATGGACACACAGAGAAGCAAAATCCTTCCCACAACTCACCGTCCAAGTTAACAGGACTTCACTCTGTCAAGAGACTCTTGCCCAGGAAGATAAAAGCTGTTAATACCAGGAACTTGCTGAAAGACTCATCAACTCTTCAGTGGAAAGAATTAAATGATGGATGATACGCCGGGGCCCTATCAACCCCTCACCTCAAAATCCCCACCTTGCTGCATCCACCAGTCCTGAACGACTGTATCACTATTCTTACAAAGCCCTAACCAGCTCCTGCATTGAAAGATCCACCTTAACCCAAAAATCCACCTTAAACCAGATTTCACAGTCTCAATAAATGTTCCAACTTTGCTCTTCCCCCCAGGAGATGGAGGGTAGACTTCCTCAAGGTGGTGTTCCCCCCCACCTCCACCCCCACTTCCCCCCACACCCCAACACGGTAAGCTTTGCTTATCAAAACAGGTTGCTGTGGTGCTATTTGGGGAAGCCAGCATGTGGCAACTCATCCATATGTACAGTTGGGTCCTATTTCTATAACGAATACACTGGATATCTCAGGGCAAGTGTTATAACTCCCGTGTTTGCTCACAGTGAATCTGGAGATGCTAGAGAGACACAGCGCCTTAGTTAGCTCAGACAGGGTTAAGCATGACCTGCTGTGGCCTGAAGCAAAAATAACTCACCAGCAACACAGATATTTACATCCCAGACAGCAGTCACTAAATCCTTTGAGGATTCTTGTAAACATCCTTAGCAAACAGAAACATGCATTCACTGTGATCCATCAGGAAACAAGGACCATCTAAACAGAGAGAAAAAATGAGAAAAGGCTTAAAGAAAAGGCAATTAAAAAATGAGAGTTTTATTAGGATGAGAAGTTTAGACTATTAGAGCTAGAGCTAGAGAATTTTTTTCAACAGTTTTATAAACCGAGCAATCATTTTTCATCCCCATAGCCAATATACTGAAGCTAATGGTGAAGGCATTAATTTATCATGAGATTTTAAAAATCTCTCTTGTCAGTAATGAAATAAACACGTGATAGGGTAGCCAGACAGTTATTGTTTATAGGAAGGTTATTATAATAATTAAGATTAATAGCAATTACTTGTCATGTTTGTGGATGCCCCCCCCCCCCACCTTGGGAAATAACTGTAGCCATATTAAACAACTAATTAACACATCTCCAGGTCTGACTAAGAATGCATGGACTCACAAGGCCCCCATCTTTTCTGGTCCTCCATAACCACATAAACAAACAAACAAACAAATAAGCACTGTACAGCAACCAGCTCATATTTTGAAAGGAAACTTCAAAATTAGTCACCCAGTCAGCAATGGGGCCTAAAATGGAAATCAAGGCTTTTTTCTGTTCACGTTTCTGAGATTTATCAGTGCCAGTGATGGCTGAAGAAATGTGGATTCTGGGTGGCACTGCCTGTTTGCAAGTTTCTGTGTATGCATGCAAATAAATACCTATCTTGAGTGTTATATATGTTCTATAATAACTTGAGTAATTTTACCTTCATGCCCATCGGGATGTTGAAGTCTTCTGTCACAGCCCTGTACAAGAAATCGCAAAGCCTTAAGTAGTAAAGCTTTAAAGCTATTTGTAGTGAACATTTTGCAGAGCAGCATGGAAATGGATAGGAAGTTTTCTTCTCATTTGACTTCATTAAAAAAAAGAAAAAGGAGAGGGGCAGACATTGCCGTTTCCCCAGCTCAGTAACGCGGGAAGAAGGAGAGGCAATCGCTTCTCTTATCCTCACCCAACAAAGGGCAGGGCCCCTCCCGGGACACAATTACGGCCATGGCCAGTGTCATTGTGAGGCACACAAGGAAGAGGGCAGGGCCGAGCAGGAGACGGCCACCTGCCCAGGGCTCATTGCGCAGAGTGTTTGCAAATGAAGAAAGGACTTGGTGGACACAGAGAGGAACTGCTTGCTCCTTCCCCCCAGTCGCAGACGACAGCTAAACTGGACTCAGGGGCCAGGAAAGCAGAGCCCGGCCAAGGTCGGGAACATGTCTGAAGGACGCAAGTCAACTGGAGGCTGGACATCCTGTCTCCCTGGGAGGGCCTGGCTCCTCCCCGCCCCGAAGGCACCTCTTTCTCTAGACTCCTCGTCTCTCCCACACGCCAGTGTGCGCAAATCCATGCACACCAACGCACGCCAACACATGCATACACAGCCGTCAGCTGCAGAGTGCACAGACTTCCACTTTAAAAATTGATAAATTACACCCATTCCGCAATGAACGTGTGTTTACATAAATGGAAGAGGGAGGAGAGGAAGGGATGGCGGGAAGAAAATAATGGCTATTTATTGAGTCTGCTCTGAGAGAGGCTCTGAGCGTGGGCTCTGGGCTTGGATAAAGTTGACAAAGACACGAGTCCTGATTTTCAAGAAGCCCATGTTGAGCAGGAGGGGACAGACACTGCAAGGGCAACACCTTCCCTAGGAGAACACAACCTAGAACTCCACAAGCTCCACTCCAGGAAGGAATCTTGGGAGGGGCCCCTGTAAGAGCACTGGGCTATCGGCCAACCCTGCCTTCCTTTGGAACCCTCTCCCTGTGCCCACAGGACCACCCAGGCCCCAGAAGCTACTGCTGTCATCTACTGGGTTGGCAAGCACTGCCCTTGGCTTCTCTGAGCCCAGGTGAAACAGACTCGAGTTTCAAAAAGACTCTGCCGTGTACTGGCAGAGCAAAGGCAGGTCGGTGCGGAGAAGGAGAATGGTAAACCTAAGGCCACAAGGTTCACAGACCCTGGAATCATATCCCACCACAGCTAACTCCCTCGCGGGGCACAGAAACCCTGCACCACTCGAATCGCAACCCGACACACCTTCCTTGGCAGGCCTCCTGCCTGGGTTCTGAGCTTCCCAGCTCCTGGAAAGTATGATCTGGCTTCCCACCCTCTTAGCCTTCTTGGTTTTTCTGACCCCAAGGCTGTGAGTCACCTTGGGGGGCCATTTGCTTGGAGGGTTTTGTGCCATAGAATCGTGTTGAACAGAAGGTTTGACCTCCACTTAGGAGAAAGCCCACCCTTTATAGACAGCGCATGGCCTGGCCCCATTGTCACAGAGCCTTAGCCCACACTCACTCTGCAGGAATGAGATAGGTGGGGAAGCAGGTTCACCTACAGGTACGCACCCCCAGGGCAGGTGAAAGGCCATGGGCATTGGAGGAAGGGGCAGCTTCTCGGAGGACCTGACATTTGAACCTGCCTTGGAACCCAGAAGGATTTTATAGACCGAGAAAGGGAAAGGACAAGAAGCTCAAGGAGGAAAACCAGAAGTCAGAGGAGATCAGAGACCAAAGAAGAAAAGCTCAAGGACAAGAAGTCTCACTCGGACATAACTGGTTTCTGTTCCAGTTCCCCACCTTCATCCACCTTCTATCCCAATGTCACATTAATCCTCGGAAAGGGCAGCTGCAACCATGGCTTCTCTCACTCAGAACACCTCAGAAAATTCCCCACCATCTCAGACTGGCCTTGAGGTCCTCACAAAACTCTCCACCCTCATCCTGTAATGGCTCCCACAGAGGTTCCCTGCTCTAGCTAAAGGGCCCTCCACTGTTTCCTCGATATCTCCCCATTTTCTTGCCACCGCTCTTTTATTCTTGCAATGCCACCTTCCTGCCTTGACTGTCTTGCCTGCCAGAGAAGTGGGCAAACCTGCGGCCTTAAATCTGTCTCATGCCCCCGACGGTAGTAAGTCGCTCACAGCTAAGCTGCCGAGGACAGGCACAGCCAGCAGGACCAGTTTCTCTGCGGACGGCCATGGTTTGGTACCGGACAGTGGACACTCCACAGCCACGAGGTGCACCAGCACACACCCCTGGACATGTAGATATGTGTGGGAAGGAGCTTATGCCCCAGAACCACAGTGGTCTGGCTTTGCTACAGCCCCAGGACGGCATCTCCCCAGCTATTCAAAATCCTCGTTGGCTTCTCTCTCGGTCCTCTCTGGAGGGAGAAGTAGCAGAGTGCTTGGGGATGTCCCAAGGTAAGGCTCTGTATCATTATTCATAAAAAGCAAGAATGGCTGCGTTGGTCTCAGCTCTGACACAACCTGGGAATCCTTATCAAACAAACACCACGTGGGACAAGAGGTCACTGTGGATATTCCAGTGCTAACCCGCCGACATTAATAACTTCACCGCGTAGATTAATTTTAAATGTCAGGCAACAGTGCGTGTAAAGGTAAGGAGCTCGGGAAAGTGGGGTCTTCAGGCTTCCTGACAAGCCCAGCACATTCCGTGTCCGATCACCAGCAGAGTAAGCAAAATAGGAGGAGAAGAGGCGTTTCTTTAACAGTCACTGCCCCTGCAACACAAACAAGAGTGCATCTTGCCGCCACGTTTTTCAACCTGGAAAATGGCCGAATTGACAGTAATGAGAATTTACACCGAACTGCAAGGCTGTGTGAGGTTGGAGAAGTTGCCCAGGTTGCAGGTTCCGAGCCCAGACAAATGTTTATAACTTGGTTAAGAGCCCCTGGAAAACAGCATTTCCAATGGAGACGCTGGCATTACCCAGCTGCGGACCCCACCCAGGGGCAGGAGGCAGAGCTGGGTCGGGGCTGCTGGGGAAGTTCTGCAAAAGACCAAGGGGGCAGCCCCAGCCTGGCAAGAAGCTTGAAAGGAAAAGGGATGTGAGGCAGAATTGCAGGAGGAGCAGGGAGGAAGGAACAGATGCTACACAAAAAGCCCACTCAGGGCTGCCAGGACTGCAATTAAAAATTCACATATTTTGGACTGAAATTCTCATATTTTAGGAGAACTTGGGCAAAACCCTCCTCCCACCAATATTAGCAATGCAAAACCGGCAGTCAAGACAGACCCAAATTATCATCCATTTTGCAAAAAGGATGAAAATTGTACAGCACGGAGTCCAAAATTCTTCAGCGAAAACAATCATTACAGCGCACCTGGCAGCCCTTGGTCCCACCACCCCCTCCACCCCAGGCTTGGGGGACACATGACAAAGCGGCCCATCCTCTCCCTGAGGGAGCCCTGCGCTCCAGATCTGGGACCCTATGACAGCTACCTGTCACCCAGGGGCTCTCAGGATTCTCTTTCAGCTTGAGAAGCCACCCTTACTCGGATAGATGTGAACACTGAATTCAGGAGACACTGATGTGACAGTGCCACGTAGTGAAACGGCAAACACAGAGTGTGCCAGAACTTCCAACACAAACACCGTCCCGGGCCTGATGCACCTGGATGGGGTCTCTGATTTTTCAGCTAACAGATGGAGTGGGGGAGAGGGAGAGAGGGGGCCGGGAAGGAAAACTGTAGGCTCCCCAAATTCAAAGCAAAGTGGAATCCTCAATGAGCAGAATGCAACCTAGGGCTGAGACCACAGCAGCCAGTCAGGAGGCCTCTGCTGAAGGGTGACGGCAGTCCTGGAGCTCCACCTCCCAAACAGCTCGCCAGTCAAGCTCCCTTCCTCCCCTACCACCAGTCTCCCTCCTCCAGCCTTCCTCCTCGCTGCCTCCAGAGGGATCTTCCATAAATACCCGTCTCATTAGGCTGCTGCCATGCTTAAAAGCCTCACATGGCCGCCTCTGCAGGTGCAATGAACTCCCAGCCCCAGCCGGGCTCCCCGGGGGCCGGTCCAAGGCAGCCTAGAAGACAAAAGACAGGAGGGCAAGAGGCAGGGCCAAGTAACAAAATGCATTAGATATATAAACATTACATTATAAAAGGAATGTAAATACAAATCTAATATAACTAGAAATGAAGTCTGAGTTCCAGGCGGTGCATCAGAAGGGCTAGCTGGAGCCTTTGGATGACATGTCCCGGGATGGGATGGGCTGGATGCAGACAAGGGTACAAGAGCAAATGTCCCTGTGTCTGAAGCAGAGAGCAGTTCCTGCTGGGACAGCATCAGGACTTGCAGCGAGTGTCCCTCTCTCTTCCCAGGTTAGCAGGGCTCCCAAGGAGCAGCTGCGGAGGCAGGAGTGCAGAGGGCTTCTGAGCGGGTTCTGAACTCGGACATCTCAGGTTCAAGCCCAGCCCAGTTGTAAAAGCTCAGGCAACTCACTCAGTCTCTCAGAGCCTCAGTTTCCTCGCCTGTAACATCAGATGATAATAGTACCTATTCCATGGGTTTGTGGGGAGACTCAAGGGAGACCATCCACACAAGGCATTTAGCACACTGCCCAGGACTCCCCAAAGGCTACCTCTTGTTTTTGGAATCAGGAGAACAAGACCAAAGGAAAGCTCAGCCAGAGTCACAAGATGAGTCGGTGGCAGAGCTGGGGTCTCACCTCCGCTCCCCAGAACCCCCCTTCAGGACTCCTTCCCTGCTCCAAGCTCCTTTCCTTTGCTGCAGCATCTGCAGCAGAAACATTACATCGGGAGCCAGGGATAATAAACCTAATTGGGCTATTAGGGCCAGTCACTTCCCTTTCATTGAGCCTTTGGGGGATGTTATGGGTGATCAATATAATAAATAATGCTACACTGTCTGAAGCACCTCTCAAGGGAGCATCTTGGAAACCAAGAGGAGAGAGAGATTGAGATCATAACAAGACTAAGAGAGGAAGCCAGATCTCCGTGCACAGCATGCCGCCAATGCCTACCTGGCCTGGCTTGATGACCAACAGAGGGGAGGAGGGATGCCAGAGGAGGACAGGTAACCCAGGTGCTTCCAGTTTTGTAGTCAGAGGTGTTTGTTACCCAAGATAGCCCTCTTGGTCCTGCCACCAATCACAGGTAAGTTTTGCAGGTAGTAGCAGTAAAGCTCTAGCCATCTCAGCCCGGAACAGAGGCTGCCTTCTCTCCAAGCAGAACCCTAGCTGCCCGGGAAACATCACCAGGGCCCAGGCTCACCTCCAAAGCAGTCCTCAACTTGAAGGGCAGAAACATCTGTCCTGGACCAACTTTTCTCTGGTTCCCCAGAGTAACGCAGAGAGAACTCTGGGCTTAAAGGGCTTCCTCACAGAACTGGTTTGGAAAGGGAGTTTCCTGTGGGAATCTCATGCCATTCAAGGAGCAAGTCGATGTACCAGAAAATCAGAAGTTTCCGTACATTTCCCTGGATTTCACTGCAAGTCATGGTCATGACCGAAGAGCAGAGGTTCTGAGAATCCGGGGACACGATCCCGGTCAGCCCTGGTTGGTGTGGCGCCCACATGATATTGCAGGTGAGATGGTTGAACTGAAAACTGAAAACCTTTGAGAGCTTCGTGCTAAAGAAGATATTCAATGTTGTACACAAGAATTGCCATGGTGGCCATTCCTGCCAAAGGAGAAATAGACTGTAAGTTCAGACTGCATCAGTAGCCAACTCGTTCCGAAGCATGCACCCAGGGAGCACAGGGCGTTTGGGGGCGAAGTGCTGTGATACGGAGACAATGGGCAGAAACGTCATTGTCCAGTACAAATAAGGATACCGAAGTGGGGCAAGGCCCCTTAGCAATATAATCACAAAAAATTAGAACATGAAAGGACCTTTGAGCAAGTGCATACGCAAGGACAGAATTTTCTCCAGGTCAAAATTCTAAAATCCAGAGCCGCCCGGATAAGAACAGCACAGGACAACCAGGAGAAATGAAGAATCCCAACTGGACAAGAGCAGAGGTTGTTAGCTAAGTGAGAAGAAAACAGAAATCAGTAACAGAACTCTAGATGCCTGGGGAACGTGGGCCTCTTTGCCTCTGGGCTCGTCACTGTCCAAGACGGAACATATCTGGGGCCCGCCTGGGCCTTCCAGCTCCATGGCTCTGCCTGTCCCTGGGATTGTGATCATCCAATTCTACCTTGGATGTTTTAGATCATAACTGTCTTGGTGACTGTTTCCTGACACTGCAACTCTATCTGTCTGCAGGGGTGATAGTCAGAATATTTAACAATGGATACAGCACTGGCTAATCGGAGCAGACGCCAGCCATGGGCCCCTGGTATGCCTATACCAGCTGGTTTGTAAGCAGTTTATTGAGCAGTCTCAATTCAGTGACATCTAATCATGAAAGTGTTTTATTTTTCTCCAACCACTGTCTTCGACCCTGCTCTGTGAAAACCCTTCCCTGTCACTCAGTGACATCCTGAGCAGGCCCCACTGCTCTCTGGTCACTCCCAGTTACGGAACCTCACATCTGATTTAACCACAGAGCAGACAGCTGGGGAGCTGCCCGATGGGGAGGGGAAACATGCTCCCCTCTTTCACTCCCCCTCCACACACACCATCTGTGTTCCCTACGAGAGGAAGGAGAGCTGCCGTCTCACGTGGTGGCTCGTCTGTGGCACTGGGAGGCATCCTGGCTCCCTCTGGCTTCACTGACCACTGGGGGTGATGCTGGTGGGTAGATGGTGCTGGTGGTTTCTCAGGGTGATGCCCAGCTCACCAAGCCCCCTCCACCACTGAGGAGGCTCCACCAGTGCCCACAGCCCCACCCCCACCCCAAAAGGGATCCCTGAACCGGCAGCACGAGGGCTCCTGCATGCTGACAGCTGGGCTCCTTCCCAGGGAGTCACAGGAACGAACCACAGGGGTCCCCTTTCCTGTGTTTGGAAGGTTCGCCAGGAACATCTCCCTGTTGTCAGCCTCTCCCTCCAAAGCACAATCCCCCACCCCCAGGTCCTGACCTTGCTGCCTTCAGAAAACTCCAGGGAGAAGCAGGCACCGGGCTGTCAGGTAAATCCTGAAGCCCTGAGGGTCATGAGTAGCGTCTCCCAAGATCCCCCTTACTGCCCTCCACAACTGACCACCGAGGAGCGAGATGCCAGCACCCCCAAGCAATTCCCTTGGAGACCTTTCCCACCTGGCTTTGGGGGAGAGGGTGGGCAGCAGAAAGGAAATTCCTTGCCACCAGACCTGCACCCCTGTCAACCTGAACAAGACCCCTTCTCTCCCCTCCCTGTCTTCTTCTGGACGTGGCAAGGGAAGGGGGTGACTTTGGGGTGCAAGGTTTGCTCCTCCATGATGGAGCTCTCTGGCATCTATTGTTGGCAAACTTCTTCTTTAGGATGTGGAGTACTCAGCCTTGGACCATACTGAAAATTTGGGGACAACTGGGAAAACACAAATCCCCATCTAGTCAGTCCCTGTGACTACGTCTTTGTCAGTTTTTCTGCCTGTAACAGTTTCTGTGCCGGTTCCCCGTGGCTGATCCCAGGCTGCGTCTGTGACCGTGCATCTGTGATCCTGTCTCAGTTCTCAGGCTGCCTGTCTGTGACCACATCCATCTGTCTGGGTGATGAGGGACTCTCTGCGCCTGCAACTGTGGCTCAGGGCCCACGGAGGGGTATGGGGGCCCGTGTCTTGGTGACAGCGTTTCTGTGCCCGAGCCTGCTCCTTGCCTGCATGGGCGTCTGTGACTCAGCCTCTGAGGCTGGGTTTTGTGCTTTACGCAGGCGGTGTCCCTGCATGATTGTGCTTTACACAGACGGTGCCCCTGCGTCTGGGCTGGGATGGCTGGGACTGTCAGTCTTTGCATCTACCTAGTCCTTCACCACGTCTGCCTTGGTGTCCGTGCCATGGCAGTGGCCAGCCCTGCAGGCTGAGTGGTTTCCTGGAGGGAGGGATGGGAGCTGACTCCACTCCTCCCCAAGGGTCAGGGCTCCCAGGCACTGCTCCGTCCCAGGCAGCCTTTCTGAGCTCCACGGCTCCCTCCACCATCTCCCAGACCCACCACCCAAGACAGAACAGGACCCGGTCAGACACTAAATAAGAGCCAAAGAGAGTGCGTGCAGGCCCCAGGTAACCTCCAAAGGCCTTCCTGATTGCCCACCACTAACCCAGCGATAGCCCTCTCCCGCCTTCCTCTAGAAGGAGGTGGGGTGCAGCAGCAAAACTGATTTGAAAGTTGATTCAGCTTCTTTCAGCAACATCCTAGCCCCCTAAGCCCAGGTTTCACCCCTGGCGGGGTTGTTGTGAGGACTGCAGAAGACACTGCTGGAGCACATTGCCCAGTGCCTGGCAGCTGAGTGCTGGATAAGGCTCGGTTCCTGCACCCCACAGAGCTGCTCTCGGGGGTCACAGGGTTTGGGGGAGTCCCTCTGCCTTAGCCTCATGGACTCTGCCTATTACATGATCTAAGAGAAGAAAGATGCTTCCGCCAGTGTGGATATTTGTATACATTAAGCACCAGCAGGTAGCAGGCCTCCCCAACCACCACCACCCATCTAGCCTATATTAGCTTTTATTTTCCTTTTGGTCTTTCCAGGTTCCCACCTGCTCTGGAGAAAATGTCGAGGCTGTGGCTGGACAAGCTTTTGCTGGCATTGAAGAGATTAGCTGCTTGACTCATGGATGTCCTCCACCATCCCTGCCAAAGCCAAGAACAGAGAGGGGGGTTATCCAGGGAAGATCGAGCCTCTTCTCTAATGGGACAAACCCCCACGGCACACACAGGAAACCCACAAGGCTTTAAGAATGCCAGACCCACAGAAACGCTGCCAGCCTGGAATGAAATGCACACAGGAGGACAAAATGAAGGAAGGCTGTCAGACCCACAGAAAGCAGGCAGAGAGAACTTCTCAGCTGCCAACATGCCCTGCCCTCCAAAAAAAAGGAAGAAATGGCTGAGATACTGGGGCCATGTGCCCCCTCAGCCCAAAGGGCACAGGTCTGAAGACAGAGGACTTTTCCCAGCCCTTGAAACCTAATGGAACTTGCCCTGCTGGATTCTGAAATTTCTCAGGACCAGTGACTCCTTTCTTCATCCCATTTTCTCCCTTTTTGGAGAGAGAATGTCTGTAACTGTTACGCTATGCCCATCCCACCATTGCATTTTGGAAGCAGACACCTGGTTTTCTGACTTCACAGGTTCCCAGGCAGAGAGCAGATCTGCCCCCACCTAGAGTCTCACTCATACCTGGTTTAGATGATTTAGATAATGAGATTAGGGACTTTTGAGCTGATGATATTTAGAGGAGATTTGGGACTTGAGTTGACGCTGTAATGGGTTGAGACTTCTGGGGCCACTGGAATGGGGTGCATGTATTTTGCATGTGAGATGGGTGTGAATCTTTGGGGGCCAGAAGGTGGGCTTTAGTCAGCTGAATAAAGCCCCCCAAAGGTATCAGGTCCTAATCCCTGGAAGCCGTGAGTGTTCCCTTGTACAGGAATATGGTCTTTGTAAATGTAAGGTACACATCTTGAGATGGAGGGACTGTTCCTGGCTTACCTGAGTGGTCCTAGTGCAATCACAGCTGCCCTTAGATGAGAGTCAGATGGAGATTTCACACACAGAGGAGAAGGTGACGTGAAGACAGCTCACCTGGAAGGAGGCTCACCTGGAAGACTGGCGTGCCCAGGGATGCTGGCATCCACCAGAGTGGGAAGTGGCAAGGACTAACTCTCCCCTAGAGGCTCCACGGGGAGTGTGACCCTGCTGGCACGCTGATTTCAACCCGGGGATACTGATCTCAAATTTCTGGCCACCAGAACTGTGAGAGAGAACATTTCTGTTGTTTGAAGCCACCACATTTGTGGTGATTTATTACAGCAGCCACAGGAAACTAACGCACCAACCAAAAACCCTCCTTCTGGTAGAACAACCTGTTCCCTTCCGGTCTCGGGGTGGCCGGATGACCCGAGCTGAGGAGTAGTAGTTTCCAATATCCCAGCCGCATAACTGATCCAAGGATGGACGTGTGTTCAAGCCGGGCCAGTCAGAGGCCTTCCCTGGGACATTTTTCTAAGTGGATCTGACAGGGAAAGCCTCCTCTTCTCTCCTCTTGTGAGGTTGTGAGGATCTAAGCCTGCAGCTACCTACACCCTTGGTTCCACCTCATGGGAGCCACCAGTCCGAGAGAGTGAGGCTCTCACAGCAAGGAGCAGGGAAGGAGAGAGGGAGGGGAGGAAGAGCAGGGATCCCTGAGGTTGGTCAGCTCTTACACATTCCGTGGTTTCATCACAGGCACCATGGTGTCCCCTCTTCCCTCTTTTCCTTAAGCAATTGATCTGAGATTCTATCACTTTCAACCAAGAACCCTGATGTATAGTCTCATCCACCCAAACCAACTTTATCTCATGCGCCCTCCAGCCGTGCTAAGCCAGTCTCAAGTTAGTTCAATTTAGCAAGGATTTACCAGGCACCATATTCTTGCAGGATTTTGAGTGCAGGGAGAAGGAAAAAGGAAGGCAGGGAGGGAGGGAGGAAGGAAGGAAGGAAGAAAGGAAGGAAGGAAGGGCGGGCCTTGCAGAGAAAAGGCACATGACATGAGCCTTCGAGAACGTGTGAGATGTGGAGCGGCTGTGTAAGTGCAGGAGGGTAGGTGGGATGTGGGGGGAGGGGGTCCCAGCTTGGGTGGATGGATTAGAGCCGGGCAAGGCGAGGGGTGGACAGGACCAGCATACGGAGGCCTGGTCTGCCCCGGGGGATACTTGGACTCAACCCTGAAGACCACCACCAGATGTCATCAAAGGTGGAGCAAATGAAACAGGCCTGCGGAGAGACACCTCCCTACCATGGACTGACCGCCCCACCTCCGGGTCCAGTCGCCTTCCCGCCCACCCCTGCGCTTCGGCCCGTGTTTCCTTCCCCAGGGGGGCCCTCCTTCCTGCCCTCCATTTATTCAGTGCCGACTTCAGGAGCGGCTTTTTCTGACTCCTGTGTCTGTCCTGGCTGCCTTTCTCTGACCCCACATTATCCTTAGAATATAAAATTTAGACCTAAAGAAGACCTAGCTGCACCTCCCAATCTAGGAGTCCAGACTCTTCTAAGCGTGTGCACGTGTGTGTACGTGCATGTGTGTGTATGTGGGGGGTGCATGTATGCATGTGAGTGCATGTGTGCACATGTGTGGGGTATATATGTGGGGGGTGACTGTGCATGTGTGTGCTTGTGTGTGTATGGGGTGCGTGTGTGTGCATGTGTATATGCATGTATGTATATGCATGTGGGTGTGGGGGTGCGTGTGTGTGCACATGTGTGTATGTGGGGGTGCATGCGTGCATGTGTGTATGTGCATGCGGGGTATGGCTATGCGTGTGTTGGTGTGCGTGTGGTGTGCACATGTGTGAACGTGTGTGTGAGTGTGTGTGGTTGTGTGTGCATTTCTACGGGCATGTATGTGCATGCCTTTGTGCACACGTATGCTTGTGTGTACTTGCAGGTGTGCGTGTGTGTGTACGTGAGAGCATGTGTGATTGTTGCAAGGCCTTCCCATACGTTCTGGGTGCTTAGGGGTCCCATCAGCATCCTCCTGGCACCCACTGCCTGTGCCTGCCTTGAAGGTGCTTTGTCAATCCCTGTCCCTCCGTAGGACCCGGGATGGCTCCGTAACAGCAACCCTGGGACCAGCTCACATGGACATCAGTGGCCAGAGCAGGATGGGATGAAGGCAGCCCTGTGACCCTGCAGCAGAGGGCCCTTCCTCCCACTTGCTCCTAACTGCATGGACTGAAGCGGAACACGTTAGAAAAATCAGTTCAAGGAGTAGATTTTCGATCCTCTTCCACTCCTCTCCTTTAAATTAAAAAAAAAAAAAAAAAAAAACTATAGCTAATATGGCTCTTCCCTTCCTTCAGTTTACAAAGATTTTATTCCTGAGTGAACTATGAATAATTAAAACTCAGCTCCATTTGTTCTATATTGTTGTTAATTGAAAAAATTAAAGATGCATGTGCTGCAACCTCCAGGGTGGCCCTGGGAGGAGCTGGGGGGCCGCTCGGGAGGGGTGGCCGGCACCTCCCAGGCCCACTGCCAACCCTGCTGCTGAGCCGGGCCCTGGCAGACACAGTAAGCATTTTCCTTGCCTGTCCTCACCACTTCCCACCCAGAACTGAGGGTATAATGTAATTTCTTTCCTTAATGCACATTTCTCTCCTGCCCATTTAAAAACCAGGAGATGAAAGGAGTGCATTAATCATTCAAGAAACAGGGAAAGCGGCCCTTGTTTCTCTGGAGTGGCCGCTAAGGATGATCTAGGACCCCAAGTGGCAGTGTGACCTGTGGATTTGGATGAGACATCCTCCAAGGACACCATCCCAAGTTGAAAGTCACATGGCCAGGCTAATCAGACTGCCCACTCTTGCCTCCCCCGGCTAACGGGCACACACCTGGAGCCAAACAAAGCAAGGTCAGCATCTCTTCTCCAGAAACTGGGCCCAGTGTGTGCTCACCCAGCTTGGTGGGACTTCATCCTGATCATGGGGACCCTCCCCCTTCCCTGAAGTTCCCTCAGTCCTTGTCTCCTGGGGCTTGGCAGACCACCCCTTCTGCCTGCTTAGTACATGACTGGCACTCAGTGCATGTTGAATGAGTCCGTTATGCTCTGAGTCTGGGTTAACACTCATGAAGTCAAAGGTAGAGTTAAGCATCGTATTAGGCAGGGAAGTTAACTGTGTAACAAACAACCCCAAATCTCAGTGGCTTGATACAGTAAACATTTATTTCTCAATGACCCCTTGTGTGACAGTCCATCACTCTCCTCAAGCAACAATTCAGAGTCCAGGGTAGGGTCCTTCTTTTTTTTTTTTTTTAATTAATTTTATTGTGATATATTCACATACCATGCAGGCATACAAGGTACATTCAGTTGTTCACAGTACCATTATAGAGCTGTGCATTCATCACCAAAATTAATTTTTGAACATTTTCATTACCACACACACAAAAATAATAAGAATAAAAATTAAAGTGAAAAGAACAATTAAAGTAAAAAAAAAACATTGGGTGACTTTTTTTTTTTTGCCCCCATCTTTCTACTCCTCCATCCATACACTGGACAAAGGGGAGTGTGGTCCATATGGCTTTCCCAATCACAGTGTCACCCCTCATAAGCTACATTTTGATACAATCATCTTCAAGATTCAAGGTTTGGGTTGTAGTTTGATAGTTTCAGGTATTTACTGCTAGCTATTCCAATTCATTACAACCTAAAAGGGTTGTCTATATTGTGCGTAAGAGTGCCCACCAGTGTGGAAAGCCGCCTCCCGAATCGGGCCTAGCGTATGCGCTGCAGCCTGCTCTAGAGTTACCCCCGCCCATCGAGTGAGCCAAGATGGCGCCTGCATCCTGTTTCCGCATAGTGACGCATGTATCCGCCACCCGCTCCTACCAATCGAAATCCTGTATACGCGATACTAGCCTAGAAGCTTATTGGTTGTTAATTGTGTATAAAAGGTCTTACCCGGACGGGGTAGGGTGAGACAGCCCACAAGGAGCCGTGCCTGACGGCCACATCGAGGCTGCTCTCCCACGAGGCGCCGTGCCCCGTGTGGGAACCAGTAACACAGAATGTTCATCTAGCTGTAGTAAAGGGCTTGCTTTCACAACTGCCGTGTGGTTCGAGTCGTGATTCATGACCAGGTTAGTTCGCGCAGTCTGCATCTCTCTCTCTCCTTCCCTGTTTCCCCTCGCCGGCCGGGAACCGGGGACCGAGCGGGGCAGCGCCGGACAAGTGGTGGCCCGTACGGGGAAGCTCCTCCTCCTGCCTCGCTCTCGACGGTCCCTCTGTGAGGAGAGCAGCGCTGCGCGTCGAGCTTACGGCGGACTTCCCGCGCCTGATCAACGCGAGAAGGTGAGTGCGTCTTATTACATGATAGTTAGGGCCCGTGGGTTTTCAGGTGACCCCGGGGGACTCGGAAGAGCTCTCCGAGTGACTGAAGTATAGTGCCGACTGCAATCATGGGGCAGTCCGGAAGTTCACCTCTCTTAGCTCCCTTAAAGAACCTTTTGAAACAACGGGGTATCTCGGTCAGGAAAAGCTCCCTTCAGCGTTTCTTGATGATGTTGATACTTTTGCCCCTTGGTTTGCCTGCACCGGCAGCCTTAGCCTACCCTCTTGGATGAAGCTCGGTCGCGACATAGACCGAGCGCGCCAGACGGGCGTGTGTATGGACCCGATTCTAGTACCCATATGGGAGACCGTCCGTGCGGTCCTTGAACTAGAATCGGCTACCGGCCTAAGCCCGTCCTCTGTCTTGCAAGAAGCACGGTGCGCGCTCCAAGAAACCCAGTCAGTTTCGTCAGCGGACGGCTCCTGTAAGGGCAAACCGCCGGAGTCCAGTGACTCTGACTCAGAGTCAGATAGCGATACTGACGAGAAGGCGGAAGCATCCCCGCTAATTGAGTGGGAGGAGCCTCCCGCCACACCCGTGCGGCCTTCCGCCCCGCCAATGTCTACCGCTGCACCCCCAGGGACACCCCAGCTCCCAACTGACGCCTTGGGCGGTCCCACCAAAGGACCTTGCCGAGAGCTCCCTCTAGTGGCCATGCCCAGTAAATGTAATTATCCTTTGCTGCCAGACCCGGAAACCCCGATGGGTCGGTCAGGGGAGGGGCAACCTTTGCCGTACCCCCCGCCCGAGTATACAGGCCCTCAGGACCCTTTGCCATTAGGTAGTGGTGGGAGACATTTCTGGAGATGGAACCCTTTCACAACATTTAGACCTTTTGGCATGCTGGGTGGCTACCAGCCACTTGAGCCGCAGCCAGTCTCAGAAATGTACCCGGTTATTATCAATCCCCAAGGTGGCAATCGGCACGAATCATATGATTACAAACTATTGAGGGAATTGAGGCAGGCCGTCCATCAGTATGGCCCCAATGCCCCTTATACCTTGAACATGATCGAGAACCTCTCTGCTCTAAATCATACACCCGCAGATATTTTTCAGCTAGCCCGTGCTTGCTTGCCGTCAGGCCGATTCATAGATTGGAAAGCATGGTTTGAGGAGTTAGCTGAAGAGCAGGCCGCAAGGAATGCGGCGGGGAGACGTGGCGGGTGGAATGCTGACATGCTGTTGGGGAGAGGCGCCCATGCCCAGAACCAAACGGGTTTCCCACAAGAGGTCTATGCCCAGATCTTCCGCTGTTTTGTGGGTGCCTGGAAAAAGCTAACAGGTGAGGGAGAGGCTCAGGCCTCACTCAGCAATATACACCAAGGCCCCACAGAACCATTTGCGGATTTTGTAGCCAGGATGCAAACCGCAGCTGAGAGAATCTTCTCAGATCCAGGAGTAGCAGAGACTGTGGTTAAGCAAATGATTTTTGAGCAGTGCAACAAGGAGTGCAAAGTTATCCTGGCACAAAACAGAGCAAAAAATTTGACAGAGTGGGTCAGGCTCTGTAGAGATGCTGGCAGCCCTTTAACTAATGCAGGTCTAGCTGCCATGCTAGCCAGCTCCCTACAGGTGGCTACAAAAAGCCCGAGAACCTTAGGGGCAAAGTCTAACGGGTGCTATGGCTGTGGCCAATCAGGGCACTTTAAGAGAGATTGTCCCAATAGACGTCAACCCCCTGCCACTCAACGGTTTGGCGAACCAGGTGCAGCAACCAGGCCGTGTGGCCGTTGCCACAAAGGCCCCCACCGCGCAGAAGACTGTAAATCGGTTTTCGATGCGCAGGGTAGACGCCTCTCTGGCCGCCCCGAGCAGATTCCAAAAAACGGGAAGAGGGGGTCCGCCCTTTCGACGGACCCCCTTGCATGCCATTCGACAACACAGGATCCGATCAAATTCGTGCGTCCCCCGGCTCAGCAGGACTGGACCTCTGTGCCACCTCCAGACTCGTACTAACCCCCTCCATGGGTGTCCAGTTAGTAGGGACCTCCTTCAAGGGGCCCTTACCGGCTGGTACTGTAGGGCTCATATTGGGAAGAGCATCCACGGCCCTGAAAGGATTAACAGTTATACCAGGACTTGTAGATTCAGATTTCACAGGCCGTGCCCAAGTTATGGTTCAATCTCAGCGGGGCACCTTAGTCATTGCAGAAGGTGATAAGCTGGCGCAGCTCCTGCTCTTACCCAGCTTACATGCAGTCTTTCCAAGCAGAATCAGACAGAGAGGGGAAAAAGGGTTCGGATCCAGTGGAGCGATTTTTGAGGGACTCCATATGTCCCTGGAGTCTCGACCTATGCTAACCATTAAGGTGCAAGGCAGATCTTTCTTGGGCCTGCTCGATACAGGGGCCGATCGGTCTATCATAAGACAACAAGAATGGCCCCCCACCTGGCCAACGAGCAGGGCGGAAGAGCCCATTAGAGGAATAGGCCAAATTTCAGCGCCCATGCTCAGTGCAGCTGCCCTTCATTGGGCCGATGAAGAAGGACACCAAGGCAGTTTCCAGCCTTATGTATTAGCCCTGCCTGTGTCTTTGTGGGGAAGAGACATTCTGACCCAAATGGACGTTACTTTAATTAGCGGCTACTCCCCAACCTCTAAGCGACTGCTAAAAGAAATGGGGTATACCCCCGGCAAGGGTTTAGGAGCTTCACTGCACGGACGTGCGGAGCCTATACAAGCTGCCCCCAAGTCTGACAGACGAGGCTTGGGTTTTTCATAGGGGCCACTGAGGAGAGATTCCCACCCACACCTATAAAACTAAAATGGAAAACCGAGGCTCCGGTGTGGGTGCCTCAGTGGCCCTTGCCACAGGAAAAACTTGCAGCGTTGCACGCCCTAGTATCAGAACAACTAGAAAAGGGCCATATCGCCCCTTCCACGTCACCGTGGAACACCCCTATATTCGTAATAAAAAAGAAATCTGGTAAATGGAGACTGCTACATGATCTAAGAGCTATTAACGATTGCATGGAGCCTTTAGGGCCCGTTCAGATGGGACTGCCCCTCCTCTCGGCATTACCGGAGCACTGGTCGATTTTCATCATAGATCTGAAAGATTGCTTCTTTTCTATTCCGCTCCACCCTGAAGACACCCCTAAGTTTGCCTTTACTGTGCCCTCTAGTAATCAAGAGGAGCCCTGTCAACGCTTTGAATGGACAGTCCCTGCCCCAAGGCATGGCTAATAGTCCTACCATGTGCCAGCTGTATGTCGCTGCGAAGCTAGCTAGCACTCGGCAGCAGTTCCCTCAAGTGAAAATCATCCATTATATGGATGACATTCTCTTAGCCCATAGAGACACAGATCTTCTTAAAACAGTTTTGTCACATTTAGTCCTTAGTCTTAGAGAAGCTAACCTAGAGATTGCCCCTGAAAAAATCCAAATGACTGACATTACCGCTTTCCTGGGGGCGAAAGTCGCACCCACTCATGTTTCCCCCCAAAAGGTGTCTCTCAGGCTAGACAATATACACACTCTCAATGATCTACAAAAACTCATGGGGGATATCAATTGGATCCGTCCATACCTAAAAATACCAATGTCAAACTAACACCTTTGTTCGACCTGTTGAAGGGGGATTCTAATATAAACTCACCTCGAAGCTTCACTCCAGAGGCAAGGCGAGCACTATGCCAGGTGGAACAGGCGCTCAGTGGCGCTGCATTGAAGAGAATAGACCCTGATGAGCCTTTTGAAGCCTGCGTGCTGCCGACAGAATTACAGCCCACTGCGGTACTGTGGCAGCGGGGGCCGCTGCTCTGGGTCCACCCTGGAGTTTCCCCCAAAAAAGTCCTAGAGCACTATCCTACAGCGGTTGCAGACTTGGCCCTAGAATGCATTAAAAGGGCTGTGCAGCATTTCGGTCAGCAGCCCAAAAATCTCAGGGTGCCTTATTCTTCCCAGCAGCTTGAGATACTCACCGGATGCATAGATCAATGGGCCATTCTCCGGTGTACATTTCTTGGTCCCATTAACAATCAGTTCCCTAAGGCTCCTCTCTTGCAGTTTGTCACCCGGCACCCAGTGATTTTTCCCAAGGTAACCTCTCCTAGGCCACTAGCAGGCGCCCCCACCGTATACACGGACGGCTCCAGCTCTGGAACAGGGGCGTATTGTGTGGAGGGGGACACTCCTAAAACAGTGCTCTTCCAACCACAAAAGCCTCAATGGGTAGAACTGCAGGTTATCATTGCAGTCCTGGAAAGCCTTTCCGAGCCCTTAAATGTCGTCTCGGATTCTGCTTATGTTGTGAACTCTGTACAAATTTTAGAAACGGTGGGCATTGTTAAACATTCCTCTACAGTAAGGACGTTCTTTGCCAAACTACAGGAGGTTATATGGACCAGGCAACACCCTTTTTACATAACCCATATTAGAGCCCACACAGGTTTGCCTGGCCCTATGGCCCAGGGGAACCATAGCGCAGATGTAGCCACTCGACAGCTGCACATCTTTCCGACGCTGGTACCGTATCAACAAGCCCGAGAATTCCATGCCAAGTTTCACATCAATGCAGGTACCCTAGCTAAGCGGTTCAGCATACCACGTGCAGCTGCTCGAGATATTGTCCGAGCCTGCAACAATTGTGCAGAGCAGAGAGCAGTCCCCCTCGGTTGGGGTCAACCCTAGGGGTCTCACCCCAGGGGATACTTGGCAGATGGATGTCACTCATCATTCAGAGTATGGTAAGATCAAGTACTTACATGTGTCGGTGGACACATGCTCCCAAGTTTTATTTGCCTCTGCTGAACCAGGAGAAAGAGTCTCCCACGTCATTGCACACTGCCTTGCTGCATGGGCAGCTTGGGGTAAGCCAAAGACGTTAAAGACGGATAACGGGCCTGCCTACACTAGTAAATCCTTCCAAAAATTTTGTGACAACATGGATGTCCAATTAAAACATGGCATCCCCTATAACCCTCAGGGGCAAGGAATCATTGAAAGAGCGCACAGATCTCTCAAAGACTTGCTTAAAAAACAGAAAGAGGGTATAGGCCACGGCCTGTCCCCAAAAGCTCGACTGTCTGTAGCCTTGCTCACATATAATTTTTTAAACGAAAATTCACAAGGAATGACACCTGCCCTGCAACACACCACCCCGAGTCCTCCGCATAGAGGTCTAGTCCGTTGGAAGGATGTCCTGTCGGGGCAGTGGAAAGGCCCTGACCCGGTGCTCAGCTGGGCCAGAGGCTCTGTTTGTGTTTTTCCCCAGGAACCAGGACGTCAACCAGTGTGGGTTCCGGAAAGACTGGTGAGAACCGTGACATCACCTGAAGAAGCCAAGGAACAGCTGTCAGAAACGCCAACGAATATACAACCTGAACCATTAGACCAAGCCTCCGACCCTGCTGATGATGGCGACGACCGACAAGACGATAATAGTAGGACTGACCACCCCGCGGTTGCCCAAAAAGAGGATCGGTAACTCTGTTCTTTGCTCTCCTATAGCAATCCTTCTAATCTGCCTTTTTCTTTTTAGTGGAACTATATTTCCTCCACAAGCTTCAACGAGTCCTTCCCCCTCACCAATGACACACTGATCCTCTCTTTTGCTAACCTCTCTGTCAAGGTTGTCAACACCACAGTTGCGGCGAATGCTACTTGTGAAACTGGTAATGGCGAGTTAAGTAAGGGAGTCTTGCTTGAATTTCTTAACGTTACAGGGAAGAGCCGCCAGTCTTGTGAAGGGATCTTGAGTAAAAGGAGACTCAAAGGTGCCTTTTCCTTCCAGGGCTTGCTCCTACAGTCTGCAACCGTTCCAAAGACCCGGATGCCTCGCCGCCCCGCTATCCTAGTGTATCGCCCAAGTTATGTCTGGCTCCCCGTCAAGGCAACCGACTGGGTTGGCCCTGTTTCTCAAGTTGTTTCACTTAACAATATCCCTTTCTCTAAGTCTAGGCGTCCAAGAGGCATAAAACAATGGCTATCGAATGCTGCCAGTGTAGCTTCCTCTTTGTTTGTCCCAACGATCGGGCAGGCTGTGCTACAAGCATGGACAGATCGGCAGCTCGCCATAACGATGGAAACGGTAAATGGCTTGGTCAACCTTACCCGAGACGTGCTACGCCGCCACAATCAGATGCTGAACTTAAATTTCCAGGCCATTCAGAAACTCCAAGCGGAGATAGATGAACTTGGACTGGAAATAGATGGACTCTGGAGAGTGCTTCAGCAAACATGTGACACCCGGTGGCTTACGGTTAAACTCTGTGTCACTCCTGTCAGGGCCAACGTGACCGGAAGCATTTCCAGAGTCTCTGATTGGCTGAAAAGGTCATATTTTCCTGAATTTGTTAATCTCTCCCAACAGGTGGAATCTAGTTTAGACACAATTGGGGGGATCAAGTTAAAACCCGTTAAAGTCGATCTCTCCGGGTTAGGCGAGGTTCTACAGAAACTATTGCACAGTGTTTCTTCCTGGTTCTCTTGGCCCAATTTAACTAATTGGATCCTCATTGTAGTGGGATTATTGGTGGGATTAGTCGTTGTTAAATGTTTGCTAGGACGCCTGTTTCAAGCGCAGCAGCAATTGCGTGTTACCACTATGATGGCTATGACTCCCACCTCTGTTACCCCCGATAGTGACCGATTTATTAACCATACCCCTTCCTGGTCGCCTCAGGTGGGGCGCTTTGGAGCAAAATTTGTAGCGAATCGCATGGCTGTTTTCTCGGGTGTAAAAGGCGACACCAGTAGTCATAATTTTGTCTCAGGTGGGTCTCTAGGGCAGAGTCCTAGTTGTGGCCAGACTGGACCCTAGCCATTGCACAGAGACACCTAGTGACACCCCCGACTCTGGTTACTGCTGTTCCTGCCCCGTCGTTGTTCCCCAGTTGCCAGGCAAAGCACTGCAGGGAGAGTCACGTTGCTTCCAGCTTACGGACTCTCCGGTCTCCATATGACGTGAGCATTCTGGTTGGTGCTAGAGGCTCCGCCGCTGGATGGCTGAGGCCTAGTCCAGACTCCCCAAAGCACCAAAGAGGTTGTGAACCATTTGGGTTCACGGGAGCACGCTCATCACTGGAGACACTGGGTCAAAAATAAATAAGAAAGGGGGAGATGTGGAAAGCCGCCTCCCGAATCGGGCCTAGCGTATGCGCTGCAGCCTGCTCTAGAGTTACCCCCGCCCATCGAGTGAGCCAAGATGGCGCCTGCATCCTGTTTCCGCATAGTGACGCATGTATCCGCCACCCTGCTCCTACCAATCGAAATCCTGTATACGCGATACTAGCCTAGAAGCTTATTGGTTGTTAATTGTGTATAAAAGGTCTTACCCGGACGGGGTAGGGTGAGACAGCCCACAAGGAGCCGTGCCTGACGGCCACATCGAGGCTGCTCTCCCACGAGGCGCCGTGCCCCGTGTGGGAACCAGTAACACAGAATGTTCATCTAGCTGTAGTAAAGGGCTTGCTTTCACAACTGCCGTGTGGTTCGAGTCGTGATTCATGACCAGGTTAGTTCGCGCAGTCTGCATCTCTCTCTCTCCTTCCCTGTTTCCCCTCGCCGGCCGGGAACCGGGGACCGAGCGGGGCAGCGCCGGACACACCAGAGTGACCTCTCGGCTCCTTTTGGAATCTCTCTGCCACTGAAGCTTATTTCATTTCCTTTCACATCCTCCTTTTGGTCAAGAAGATGTTCTCCAACCCATGATGCTGGGTCTAGATTCCTCCCTGGGAGTCATATTCCACGTTGCCAGGGAGATTTACTCCCCTGGGTGTCTGATTCCACGTAGTGGGGAAGGCAGTGATTTCACCTGCCAAGTTGGCTTAGCTAGAGAGAGAGGGCCACATCTGAGCAACAAAGAGGCATTTGGGAGGAGGCTCTTAAGCACAATTATAGGGAGGTCTAGCCTCTCCTTTGCAGCAATAGTCTTGCCAAGGGCAAGTCCCGTGGTAGAGGGCTCAGCCCATCAAACTACCAGTCCCCTATGTCTGTGAGCACATCAGCAACCATCGAGGTGGGGCAGCCCAACCCAGGGTCCTTCCTTCTTGCAACACACTCTGCACTCCTGCTAATTCCTTGGAATATTCTCCATTCCACTTGTGGATGAGGAAGGACAGTAGAGCAGCCATGCTGTGCTCTGCTATCATTTCTGCTCTCTCCTCTTGATGAGAAGCCTCTTGCCAAGGCTCCCAGATAACTCCTTCCTCCAGTTCTTCTCCACCTGGTCCATTTAGCATGAGCTGTTGCAATGCCTGGTCTCCTAAAGTTCTTAAGAACTTATGAATGATCTCCATGCTTCAGTCCCGCTCTGAGGAGGGATTCTCCAGCATGCTCCATCTTTGTCACCTTCCCTTGGCAGGAGATGAGCTATTGGGGCTGCAGAGGCACCAAGGGCTCTGAAGGAGATAAACTGCCCGGGGCTCAGGTCATCCCTTCGGCTGGTGTCCCAACTTTTGGGCTGATGCTCCTTTACTTCGAAGGCAGCAGGGCTTTCCCCAGCCTCCCGACAACAGCGGCCAGGCTGACGCGTCACTGCAAAGGTGAAAGGCCCCTTCCCAGGCAGCCACACGGGGCCCATGAATGCAGCTCGTTCCCCAGAAACACTGCCCAGCTGGAATTTTCTTCCCTGTTCACTTCAGGCAGTCCTGCAGGGGAAGGAGCTGAGGATTCACATCTGGAAATATGGCGGGAAAAGACTCATTCTAATTAGTTGCTCTTCTCCATGGTTCCTGAGCCGTTCTTGCATGTGGTTGTGCCTTGCTGTGAGCTCCACTTCACGCATTTGACTCCCCACCTTTAAGGGTCCCCTGATCCAATTTCTTTGGAATAACAAATAAATAAAATAAAACAGTTTGGTGGAATGCAAACCCACTCACTACAAGAGGCCTGGATGGCACATAAACTATGAAAAATTCGTTTGCTTAGTTAAAGCAGTCAGTTCCTTAATCTCCCCATTTTCTCCTTCCCCACAGTCTGGCTGGATCACACGGAAGTGACCCCTCGGCCACCTCTCAGCATGTTCACCCCCAGAAGTTTGAGCACCAATAAACCTCAGCCTCAGAGGATCA